>NC_056526.1:77185175-77189904 GCF_019175285.1 Sceloporus undulatus | reverse complement strand
CTATCATCTATCTTCTGATCTTGCTATCTATTCCTCCTGCATTATTATTTATATTTTATTATAAAGAAGCAAGCAGGGGAACATTATGTAAATAATAATGAATGGCAATACCACTAAAACAACGCTTTTTTTTTTTTCTTCTTTAACATTTTTGCTTTCCTTTCGGGCAAGGGCTTTTTTTTTTTAATCACGTCGCCGCATGTGCTCGTTTGTTCAGTGTCGTGTACTCTCTGTGATACGATGCCGCCGCAGGCTCATACTCGTGCTGTGCCAGGCGCTCTCTGGCGTCTCTCGTCTTCTATTTTTTTCGTTCCGCCTGGTCTCGAGAGACAGAGGTTGCAAAAAATTATCCAGTTTGACACCACTTGAACTGACATGGCTCAATTGTACTGAATTCTGCAGTTGTAGTTTTGTGTGACATTAAGCTTCTCTGTCAGAGAGCTCTGATGCCACAACAAACTACAACTCCAGAATTCCATAAGATTGAACCATGGCATAAAAGTGGTGTCAAACTGGATTATTTCTCTGTAATGCAGATGCAGTCAGAGAGAGGGAGACTGTGCACAGAGCCCAATGGGGCGGCCTCCAGCCAACTCTTTTTACAAGCCAGATCGGGCTGCAGCAACCGCACACCACGCCCCAATGTGGCCTTCCAGGGCATGAAAGGAGCCACAAAAGCGCTCCTTTTACACCGTTGAAAGGGTGTCATAGCTGCAGCACTGCAGCTTTACAGCACTCCTTTGGCGCTGTGCTGGAATGCGCTGTGATGCTGTGCACCATGTGGTGTGGCGCACGGTGTCACGCACCTTGGGGTAGATGCATACCTCATGTGGATGCTACACCCAACTCCACCCATAGCATGCCTTTCAGGCCAGTCTGTAAAGAGCCAGAGAGAGAGAGAGAGAGAGAGAGAGAGGGTTGTTATTTGCTATCAAGTCAACTTTGACCCCAATGACCCATAGAATGAAAGGCCCCAGAGACCTATCCACTGTCCGGGTGTTGCGATGTCGGGGCCATTGCTTCCTGACTGAGTTATCCATCTGCAATGTGGTCTTCCTTTCCCCCTTCAATTCCTTCTTCTGAATGTGTCTCAGGGCATGTCTACAGTGGCCAAATGAATCAGGCTTGCCCAGCCTCTCTGCAGCCGCATCATGACACAGGGCCAAAGTCCCGATTTACTGGGACTGTTTCACATTTTGAGGCCATTTTCATCTTTGATCTGGCCCCCCGGCTTTAACCAATAAAAAAGATTTATCTTTCTGCTCCAGATGTCCAGGAAAATTAGAGCACCCAGAGTGATGCCAGGCAGCTGTTTACATAGTGTTCCATTCTGTCATCTGGTGCCATTGCATGAATCACTCCCTTTGAGTGCACATGAGGCACCCTGCCATGTGATCTATGCTGGGCACCTCATTTGACCCCAATAGTAGTGGCCCAGACCTGTGGTAGCAGTGCCAGTGTGACATAATGGAATGTGGTGTCAACATCTGCTTGCCGTTGCTCTAGAATGTGGAGGTAATGGAGGGAATTTGGAGCAGCCTGACTGGTGTAGACCAACACCAGTTTCCAGTTCTGAAATGTTGGAAGTGTGGAGTCAAACTACTAATATGATCCCATTTAAGCAGATATTTCACGATTTTGAGTTTTTTTTCTTGCAAGTACACTAACTGAAAGGGACACAAGACAACAAATTAAAACCAACAGAGGCTCGGTACAGACGGCCAAAAGTGGCATGGCGCTGCGGATACTAGGGTTCAGGAATGCTCGCAAATGCATGCTCCAAAACCCTAGTATGTATGGGCACCGCCATGACTGTGCACACTATGACGCAAGCTCTGCGCAGCATCCGTGGGTTGCGGCGCTGCACTTGCATCACTGATGCGCCACAGGGCACTAATGTTGCACCGTGGCATCGGGCGCATGCTCCAAAGAAACAGTTTTTCTGGGTTCTTTTAGGTGTGGAGGGATGCCGCATGGTTTGGTTGCTGCGGCATCCCGCGAGAGCAGAATGGGGGACTGTAGACCATCCTTTCAGGGCAGTCCTACAGCCCAGAGTTTCCTAATGATTCCAGTGGGAGCTAGAGACTGAAAGCCTGGATCAGAGTACTGTACTTGTTTTTTCTTTTTCTCAGTACTAAGGGAACCTACAGTAAAAAGTCTGGGATATAATATACACTTATAATAAATATATGTTATTACTATTAACATAAATTATTTGATATTATATAGTCTTGAGCTGAATAATAAATATGAGTTGGGTTGTGTGGTGGGTGTGTGTGGTGTGTTGTATTTTCAATCTTTATATTATTCATGACATTCCAGGAGCAGAATATTTGGATAAGCATTTATACAGAAGCAAATTGAGGCTGAATTTGTAAACTACCTTGCTCCAGGGTCAAGCCATACGTATAGTCTAGCCACTTTTACCTTGTAATTATCTTGGCAGGTACATGACCCATAGTTGCTAATGCTGCATAGACAGAAGCGTGAGAAATTGTGAAGGAGGAGTTTGCTTCCATTTCACCTTCACTCTGAGCTGTGCTTGCAACATATAGGGCATTCCTGCCTCCCTTCATTAACCTTGCACGCCATGCAGCTCTTCCTCCGGAAAAGTATAAACATTACAAGTTAATATGGAAATGTAGGTTTAAATGTTATATGTCACTAAAAAGGCCAGGAATAACTTGGCGGCTATCAAGGGAAACAATGAGTTTCAGGGGCAATTGAGCACTGAATTTCCCATTGTATCACAATTATAGAAACAAATTTACTGTGATAAGCAGAAATTTAGAAATGTGCTCCTAATTACAGCACTTCATCAAAACAGCAATGTTGAAAAGCTGCATATATAAAGCAATAAGACCCTTTGAATCAAGTGCAGTTTCTTGGGGCAGGCGTATTCAGTATAAATTTGTAATGTAAACCATCTTTTAAAAACCTTTTTACATAATACATACTTTCTTCTCAGGCTCAACTAGGTAGATAGTAAACAGTACACTGTTTGAAAAAACTGCATACTGGAGGCATAGAAATCTTGTATGGTGATTATTGGCCAAATGCTCAAATGAATCTTGTGTACAGCTTTTTATTGGGACTTATATGGACATACTTATGGATTGTGAAAACATTCTCTTTAGCCTCCATAAACAAATACCATTTCGTGTTCAAAGAGCTTTCACAGTGTTATCAACAATAACACAACACACACACACACCACACACACACACACACACCACAACAACCTTGGCTCAGTCGACTGCAGTTAAGAAATCAGAAAAGACTAGAACTTGGAAGCTATAAAGGACTAAAATAACATGCTGAAATATAAAGATATATCATGAATACAGGGGTACCCGGGTTACGAAATTAATTCGTTCCACCGCCGCTTTCGTAACCCGAAATCTTCGTAAGGCGAAAAAGATTATAATGCAACATCTACAGAGTTACATTATTGGTTAGGATACAGACTAGAGGCACACTGCATAGAAACAGGGACATAACTAGGTGTGTGCAGACTGGCACCAGGTTAAACCCTAAAATGGGGATTACATCACTGCTTCCCAAACATCTGCCTTTTGGCAGAAATGGGCTGTGGTTTTCACCTGTGCGCCTTTGAAACATTGAAGAGATGGGGTTAGTGGGGTGAGGCTCAGTGGGAAGAGCAAGGAAAGGCCCCAGTTTTGTTTTGAAATACACTTTAATTTAAAAAAATATTTTTAAAAAATCATATATTACCAAATTTTACTTTAACCACATGAAACAATGTACATGTAAATATATGCACAACTGAACGCAAGAGTTCGACTACACGTGTCCATGCTATCTGGGGATAATGAGAGCCGCAGCCCAAGCAACCAGGGGTGGCCATATTGGAGACTTTATATAACTTGAATCAAATATATGATCATCATGATCTAGCCTTGTCAGTAACACACAGCATAAACAAATTCCTTGTACAGTACTTGTTTTGTGCTATACAGAATCATCACGAATAATTTTCACAGATGTTTTCCAAGATAAAAAGGAGGTGAAGAGGGAAACTGATTTTTAATTTACAACATTTGCAACACATCCATTCATGGAGCTTGGAGAAAACTGAATGACTGCCCCCAAATAAAGGCATTTAGCTTATCCTCAGCAATTAGCATAGAAATGGTTTAAATGGAGAGGGTGACTGGCCCTAGGTTATTCCACCAGGTTTCATGAGTAACAAAGTACTTAAAGCTTAATCTTTGTGATCCTAATCCATCACATCAAACTGGTCCAATGATAAGGAAGTATGTTAAGGATAAAAATTAGTACATAGACAGACACTGGAAATTGGTTTTTTAAACAGTACAAGAACAGTGAACTTTTGTATGCATTGTAATTTATTTATTAACACTAGATTTACCACACTCCTCCAACCATCATTAATATGGATACAAAAAAGACTCACCAGCTTTTACAGTTGGAACACAGACACCATCACTGTCTTCAAAGCCCACTGAACAGGCACACTTGTAAGCACCTGGTGTATTGATACAGTCTTCATTTTCTCTTATACACATTTTTTCAGATAATGTACACTCATCCACATCTGCAAAAAGTTTAATTCAATTCAACCACAGTGAACAGAAATAGATTTTATTAATACACTTGAAACTAAATACTAAGGGGCTTTCTATATTGCCATTTGGGACGTCCGGAGGACGTCCCATTTTAAAAAAGGGGCGTCTCTTATAGACGC
>NC_056526.1:77178900-77185075 GCF_019175285.1 Sceloporus undulatus | reverse complement strand
ATGAGGGACAGAGGGAGAAGCCAAGATAGAAAGAAATGGGATGGAGTTAGTAAAATGTTCAGCTAAGCATCTAAGCACATATCACTATGGGTCTCTCCAGACTGCCCCTAAGGGGCGGCAGGATGTCTCCCCTTTCCTGGCTGTATCGGGGCTATGGCAACCTCATGCCACAGTCCCGATCCAGCCTTTGGAGGTCACAAAAAGGAGTCGCAAAAAACAATTCCAAAAGGCGCCATAGCTTTGGCAGCACAGCTGTATGGAGCCCCTTTGGCACTGCGTCATCTGGACACAGTGTTAAAGGTATGCCATGATGCCGTGTGCTGTCTGTAGTGGCATGCAGCATCAAGAGGACCTGGGGACAGAGTCAAGGCAGGTGTCATCAGGACGCAGCACCCTGTCTCTGTCCACAGGCCAGCCTTTCGGGCCGGTCTGTATAGGGCCTATGTGAGCAACATATGATTACAAAAAGGATTAATTGAAGCTTTCCCCAAATAATATAATAGAATATTGTATATTGTAAGGTAATATAGAACAGAACTTTTCCAGAATACCATCGGAAGAAGTGGAGAAGTTACTGAAGAGATTCAGAATGCATTCTCATTTTCCACAATGATTTCACATACTTTCTTTCCATACAGGCTCTTGGTTCCATACAGGCTCTGGGGAGGGATTCCCTGGCTATCAGACCTAAAAACCCTGACATTCTGAAATCTTGAGAGTGTTGATCTCCAAATAAAGAAGATTTTCTTTTTTTAAAAAAAAATCTTTATTAATCAATTTCATAATCACAAAAATACCATGTCATCATACGTAATGTATTACAATGAATTTCTTTCTTCTTTTCGTCTTCTTTCTTTACCAGCTCTTAAAATTGAAGACAAATAAAGAAGATTGTCATACTAGTGGTTTACCGCTTGTAACATGCCAGGAAGCATGTGTGTAAAAGCCTGACACATTTCCTAAACATCAAGGAATTGTCCCTTCACCTCCAACGTCCCTGAATTGGTCAGGGGACATCAATTTCTTATGAAAGCAAAATTTCAGTTCATATGAAATTGCTGCTCCCCGAACGATTCAGGGATGCTGGAGACAAGTGGACAATTTCATGATGTTTAGGAAGCACCTCATGCTTTGAGACACAGTGCTAGGGAATCCTGGGAATTGTAATTTATTGTGGCACCAGAACTGTTTGACAGAAAAGGACAGCTTATGTGCCTAGAGACTCCATGCAGAACAATGCATGGAGGTCACAGGCGGTGCTGGTGATATTAACCTACACATTTAGGCTTGCCATAATTCTCTACTATAAACTGGGACAAAATGTAGACCAAAATGTAGGACAATTGTAGGATAAAATTTACCCCAAAATGTAGGACATTTAAGGTCCTCAATTTTCTTAAATGTCCTACATTTTGGGCTAAATTTTATCCTACATTTTGGTCTAAATTTTGTCCTACATTTTGTCCCGGTTTATAGTAGAGAATTATGGCCACCCTACACACACTGATTATCTCCAATATTTTAATTTGTTTCTATTTGATGGGCTTTATTTGCTGGATTCTGCAAAGTGCTAGCAGGTTTCCATGCAGCAAAAAATATAGTAGCAGCATGAAATCTTTTAGAAATGAATTATTTGAAACTGAAAAGTTCGATTTCATTGTTTAAATCCAGTCATGCACCATCTCAATAGAATGGCACAGAGCGCTTGGCATGATCTCTTCAAAGCCTCTGAGAGCCAAGAATCAAACATGGCCAAAATATTCTTTCTTTTCTTTTCTTTCCTTTTCTTTTTTTCCACATAAGAGGCATGCGTACCCATTTTCTGAGTGGCAATGTAGCCATACATCCATCACTACAAACTATAAGATGGATCTCATTTTGTTCTCTCTGGGGAACACAAAATGTTGACAAAGGGAACAGCATGTTCTGAACATTAACTGGCTAGAGGCAATTCTATTATCTATGAAAGATTATGCATGCCTGCTAGTAACCATCTGCATTGTATTTACAAAAGTAACAATTGGTTTCTCTCTTATTGCCCTGTTAACAGTTTAAGACAAATTAGCTTTATTCACGCTCTTAAAAAAAATTAAGGACAATCTGCTTATGTACTCAGTTATTCTTTTCTTGCTGCTTTTAAAAAATATAAAATCAAGACAGTTTACAATCAAAATGCAGCATAAATGATTTACATAATGACTAAAACAAAAAGGCAAATAATTCTACTATTATGGTAAACAAATAATTACTTCAAGTCACTGATTATTTAGTATCAATGAAAATATGTTTTGTTTTCAATCTAAAGCAATATTGGACCTAAAAATGCTTTTATGGATCGCAAGGAGGTTTCTGTGGACAATGCTGGATATTGGGAAGGCTTATTTTAGAAAAACAATCCCTTAAAATATGAGTCAAAGCCCAGAAGGTGAATCATAGAATCATAGAGATGGAAGAGACTACAAGGGATATCCAGTCCAACCCCCTGCCATGCAGGAACTCATAACCAAAGCACCCCTGACAGATGGCCATCCAGTTTTTGTTTAAAAATTTCAAAAGAAGGAGACTCAATCACTCTCCAGAGTAGAAAAGTTCTTACTGTCAGGAAGTTCTTCCTAACGTTGAAGTGGAATCTCTTTTCCTATAGTTTGAATCCATTATTCCAGGTCCTATTCACTGGAGCAGCAGAAAACAAGCTTGCCCCAATCTCAATATGACACTAATTCAAATACTTAAACAAGGCTATCATATCACCTCTTAACCTTCTCTTCTCCAGGCTGAACATACCCAGCTCCCTAAGTCTCTTCTCATAAGGCATGGTTTCCAGACTCTCCACCATTTTGGTTGCCTTTCTCAGGACAGGATCCAGCTTGTCAACATCCTTTATGAACCATGGAGGCCAGAACAGTATTCCAGGTGAGGCTTGTCTCATTTTCAGCTTGTGGCCTACTAAGGAAGGATGGTTTCAGTGCAGTAAATGGTTCAGGACTTGCAGAGTCAAAGCACAGACTGTTTGATTAGCAGGAATGATGATGCCATTTCCTCTCCCAGCTCCTTAGTTCTCTCTGATCTTAACTGCAATCCGTATGGTACATGGATGGGGTAGGGTGAAGTTGGATCTTTCCCAGCAACAATACTTTGTTGTAAGGTACCATATTACAATGCAATGTATTTTGGGGTAGCATTGTGGTAGTCTGCATTGGCCAAATAAAGCAGCTACAGTACTAACCTCTTAGAAGGTGGAGTGTTTAGACAGTGCACAAGGCAAAACCAGGAGGAAAGTGAAATGAAGTAGTGCTCCAGGGCTAAAATCTGGAGCAAAAAGAAGCTGATGACTAAAGGCAGAAGATGTGCATCATTGCACAGAAATATAAACAACCCATCACAACCCATCAGGAATGTGTCAAAGTAAAAATGTGATCACCAATAATGCAATGTATGTATTTACAACATACACAAAACAGACAGTTCAACAGAGGAGCATGTGGTGAAGGGTGTGTGTGAAGGGGCATGTGGAGGGTGGTGGCGGTGGCTCCATGATTGTGCTTTGCCAATGTATTACTCAGAACACCTGTACACCGATTCACTGTAGAAGTGGTGCATCACACCTGAGACTGTGTGGCTGGTCATACGGGAAGGTGCCCAATAGAATAGCATCTGGGCAGGAAGAGGGAGGTACTGGGTTGCAGGGTATGTGCTTGTGTGATGGTGTACATGCATAGTGCAGAGATGACAACTCCCCCCCCCGCCCCAAAAAGCACAGCATGACTTGACGCCACATGGTGTGGACAGCTCATCAGTGTTGACATGCCTTGGAAGCTGCTGTGGCGACGGCAGGGTTTATACCTCTTTGAGAAAATGCAGTATTCAGCCACTTTTTCCTGCCCATCTCCTCTGGCCCTTAGTCTTGAATATGAATTAAGACTCATTAGCTTTACAAAAAAAGACCCGTTTCTGGTTGAGATCAAAACTTTGGAACTGATTTGTTGATATGAATAAACTCAAAACAATTACCTTCTTTTATTTTGTATCTCCCTTTTATCTGTGCTGGTCTATAACTATAATAAAGAAAGCTGAACTGAATTCAATGCAGAATTTTTTTTTTTTTTACTATCGTTGGAGCATAGTTATAGGGTTGTCTTATGAGAGGCTACACTTCAGGTTTATCACTGTGACCTGTGATCATCAAAAGTAGACAGGGATTGCATCTGGGTGGATGTCTTGAAGCAAGAAATTTTATCAGGAGATACTAGTTTAAGGTTGAGATTTGAGGAATTTGAGTTTTTCTGCTAGAGAACTTCCCAACATCCTTTAACAGAATTGCAGTGGTGAATTTATAATTTTAAATTTTGAAGTTCATCATCGATGGAACTGTTACCTTTAGTCAGTATGGGAATGTTTGGCCAAAGAGCCAGTGTGGTTTGTGGTTTAGTATTAGTTAGGACTCAAGAGACCAGGATTTGAATCCTGCTCCGCCATGGACCAGTAGGTGACCCCAGCCATGTTTTTACTTTGTCAGCCTAAGAGAAAGGAAATGGTAAACTTTTTTCTTAATAAATTTGCCAATAACTCTATTATGAGGGATACCACAAGTCAGAGTTGACTTTAATACACATACCACACCAAGAAACAATAACTGTTTGGTTTATGTATTGATATGTCCACAGCTCCCAAATTGGCACCAGTCCTAGGATGTAACTGAATTCCCCTCACTAAAACACTCTTTTGCCCCCAAAATGGAGACTCTTGTCTCCAAAGTCTCCAGAACATGCAGCTCTCCGTTTTAAGGACCTTGAGGGGATACTTAGAGGCCTTGTAATAGTCTTTGGACCATGGTCTTTGTTCAAAGGCGGGTTTAGACGCCCCTTGGGGCGGTCTGGCCCCCCCTTTCCCGGAGCATGGGGCTTCAGCGCTACACCCGGCCGCGTGAGGCCCCATCTGCCGCTTTCGGGTGTGGGGAAGAGCAAAACGCCGCTTCCCGCCGCCTGAAAAGGGGTGTCCCTGGGGATTCAAGCCCCAAGGACACCCGCGGGCAGCGGGGAGAAGAAAAAGGGCACTGGCCCCTTTCTCTTTTAGTCCGCTGGGCGCAGCCGTCTGCAGCTGGCACAGGGCTAAACCAGGAAGGGCTCCGAAATGGAGCTCTTCCTGCTCCGTGTTCCGGCGCCACTAAGCGCCCTGGCGCAGGAGCAAGATTCACGTCCCGCGCTGCCCCATCTAGAGCGGCACGGCCATGAGTCCTACGGCGGTGGCCATATGGAAGGGCCGCCGCCGTTATTGCGTGATGGTGCACGCACTGGGTTAGGGCGGTGCGGAAGCACTGCCCCTTTTGTAATCCTAGTGCGTGCTCATCACGCACTAAAGTGCCGGTGTGTAACCGGCCAAAGTCTTGAACTAAGAAAGGAGAGTGGATTTTTTTTTTTGCCTTGATTGTGAAATGTCATCCTAAAGAATGTGCTGAGCCAGTATTGCAATCTTCCACACCAGAATGAGTTTTTTTATATATTGCAAGCATTTCGATATAGAAAAGCCATAGACTTAGGATTTTTTTTTAAAAACATAACTATCAACATTTGATTGGTAGGGGTAGATTTTATGGCTATTTTAGTGAGGGGTAGAGGCGTGCATCATACCTTTTAATTTTGCTGAGGACCACATTTAATCAGAGTAACCGTTGAAGACTTTCATGAATGAAGTCAGTGTAGAGAAGCCCAGAATGAATAATCCACTATATAAGTTCCTATGCAGAGAAAGAAAAAGGGGGGGGGGAAATGCAGCAAGCAAGCAAACCAAATAGCAAACAGTTAAAGCTCTGAAAGAAAAAACATTACCAGCCGAATACTTAGTAAGCATGAAGCAGAGTTCCACATGTTGGTTGCTATCTCAGAGAGGTCCTCTTGTGCATGCTATCATTTTCCAAAGCCCTTTGTGTTGGTAGAGGACTGTATCAGTCAATTTCAAGAGATAGGAAGATGGAAATGAATGGATAACTCCTCAAAAATATCTTGATCACCTTAGGGCCTCTACATCTTTAAACATAATGAATGTAGGGAGGCCCTACCATTAGAACAGTCAAAGAATTGGTGCATCAAAAAAAGATCAGTAAATGACTATTGATTTTTGTTTTACTAGCAAGTTAGAGGGAGGTACCTATGGATTTCGCCTCACACTTTGAAAGCAT
>NC_056526.1:77176237-77178875 GCF_019175285.1 Sceloporus undulatus | reverse complement strand
ATAAGGCTTATAGTCCTAGCTTGGGCAGCGGTGTCACTCCATACAGATGCCTGGTGCTGTTGGAGGGAGGTGGCAGCTGTCTGAATGCCCACCCAGGACTTTGGGGGGGGGGGCTGGGCAAATGAGGCACAAGGGAAGGTGGGGTACATGAGTGTACACTCACCTCTCTTTCTTCAGTGTCCTGGCAGGCTCATGCAATCCAGCCAAGGCACTGGGGTAGGTGGGCACTTGCCCCTCTTTCTCTGGTGCCTTGGCTGGCTCAACCAAGAGCTCCAGGGCAGCAGGGAAGGAAGAAGGGGCATGTGCTCATTCTTTTTTCTCTGCCACCTCTGGCTCCCATTAAAGCTATGGCTGCAGAGAAGTGGCATGCCCCCCAGCAACAGCACTGCATGCCCCCTGCAGTGGTAGGCGGGATGAACTAAGTGTCACCCCTCCTCTGAGGTGTCACTTAGTGTGGTCCCCACCCCTCAAACCCCATCCAGTAATGTTGCTGGTCATGAGATCTTAGAGCTGCTTTCAGTTTTTTACATAGAGATTCAGTTTGAAACTTGACCTGAAATGCTACACTATGCCAAGCTTAATAAACTCAGTCTATCTCTCCTGGTTAGCAATAATAAAATGGAATTATGGAAGCTTTGAATAAATCTATATAATTTTTTTTTTTAAAAAAAGAGAGAGATGGTGTTGTTTCTAGAAGAAGCAAGGGAAGAACTAAATTAAAAGGGAAGCAGAGAAAGTGGGAAATGTCTCTCTGCTTGCTTCAGGACTAGTGAGTGGCAGTGGTGGCAAAACAATTTTGGAATTCACAGTTTATACTGTGATACAGTTTATGCTGTGATCTACACTATAGTTATAGCAATTTTAAGCAGTTTAACTTGTATACCTCTGTCATAGAGAATCTTGGCATTTGTAGCTTGCCAAGCTACAAATTTTGTGATGCGTCTTTGCAGGAGGAATGCAGCATATAAACTGAATAAAATAAACAAATAAATAAAATAAGGTACTTAGACTATTCTGCAGAGGAGCAATACTCTCCTGAACTACAGCACTGAGAGACCTACTACACTGCAAAATGAAGCAGTTTGACTTCACTTTAACTATCATGGCTCCATCCTATGGAATCTTGGGATTTGTAGTTTGGTGAGGAATTCAGTTGCAAAAAGTGCAACCACAAACAGTTCTATGGGAAAAGAAAAATGGGGAACATCTGAAAAAACCTGCATAGCTGCACAGCAAACACAAGGAAGAAGTGAATAGAAAATGCATATAGAAGGGAAGGGAAGGGAAGGGAGGAAGGAAGGATGGACAAATCACCAAGCTTTCAGGAATAGTATAAGAAAAGCTAAAGCTCAGAATGAACTGAGATTGGCTAGACAAGCCAAAAAAAAAAAAAGTGTTTCCCCCCAGAAAAGGTTGAGGCAAGAGACTGACCAAGGAGACAGTGGGGCTGATGTTCAGTAAGGAGGGTAAAATGCTGACAGATTGAAACAAAAAGGAAGAACTACATAGTACCTATTTTACTTCAGTTTTATCTCAAAAAGAGAATTGTTTGCTTCCATGCAGCAGTACAGATCATGAGAAAGAATCTGGATTGCAAATCAAGACTGATAGGACATTAGCCAGGAACCATGTAGCTAACCTAAAAGAATTCACATCTACAGGGCCAGATGAACTGCATCCCAAAGGACTGAAGGAATTTGCAGATGTGCTCTCTGAACCACTTGCCACCATTTTTGAGAAACCCTGAAGAACAGATGAGGTGCCAGTGGGCTAGAAAAAGGCAAACATTCTCCCTCTCTCCAAAAAAGGCATAGAAGAAGAAGAAGATCCAGAAAACTACAGACCAGCCTGACTTCAATACTAGGAAAATATTAGAGTGGATTATACAAGAGTATGCCTACAAGTATCTTGATGTCAGTGCAGTGATCAGCAGATTTGTTCTTGGCAAAACCATGCTGGGTTATCCACCTCTGATTCGGGTTTTCGCTGGAGAAATCGATCAAAGTAGGACCGAAAGTGAATTCAAATGGGAAAGATTTTCCTTAAACTGGGATCGAACGCGAGTTCAAATGGGAATGATGTTCCTATAATCTGATTCCTGATTCTCTTTATAGCCCAGTGAGAATGGGGCCCCAGAGTGATTAGTGCATCAGTTTGTCTTGAATAAGAATATACATTCCTTGAAAACTGAGTTGGGGTATTCTCTTGGTTTCAATTTTGAACCTGGATGACTAGATTTTGCTGGTGATGAGGAATGCATTTGACAGCTAAGGTCAGTGTACCAAAATGATACCATTTCTGGGCATGTATTATCTGGCCATAATGACATATAATTAATGGATAAATTAATTAATGTTATTAATTTCAATGAAAATAATCCTTAGTCTTTTGTTCCCATGTGTCTTCATGCATCTTGGAGTTCTTTAAGAGGTTAGTCGCATACATTGGCATGCAGATTTTGCTCAGTGCTAGAATAGAAGTGTTGCATGTAGGAACTGGAGGAGAAATTAGTTTGGGTTACATTTTGATGTCATCAGACCTACATCACACTTACCAAAGCACAACTATATGTGAACTGAAAGTCATTTACTTTTCAATATGCACATTTTTCCCATTTCTGTGATATAGTTCTCCATTT
>NC_056526.1:77172810-77176137 GCF_019175285.1 Sceloporus undulatus | reverse complement strand
TAAAACATAATATAAAATATTGTTTTTATCCTTAAAAAAGGAGTGGCATCTCTTGCTGTTGTGTGCCTTCAAGTTGTTTCTGATTTATGGCAACATTAAGGCACTAGATTTGTTTACTGTGAGGGGGTTTGCCTTTGTCTCATTCTGAAGCTGAGAGAGTATGACTTGCCCAAGGTCGCCCAGTGGGTTTCCATGGCCAAGTGGGGATTTGAACCTTGGTCTCACAGAGTCCTAGTCCAACACTCAAACCACTACACCACACTGACTTGCGGCATCCCTTGATAAGTTACAGTCATCAGGTAACTTAAGTATATCAATGTTCTTGGAAAGGAATTTATTTCATATAACTAGTGATTTGTGACTAGTTACCTTTAAGCTCTCTTTCTTCTTAAAGCCCTATATCATTGTGTCCAAGAAAAGGAATGCAAAGCAGGGTTGTGCGGATAAATGAACTAAGCAGATTGTAACAGGATCAGGATCAGTGGCTCCTATTAAGTTCTATTAGAAAAGTAAAGTGCACTGACATGACCTTGTCAGGACACAATTTTACAATGTAGAAGGACAAACAATGTAAGCATGGATGGAAAGTAGTTATCCAAAGAGGCCACATGGCTTGGCTCAGTACTTCTTGACATCAACAAAATGACATTATAGAGAAATTATGTTATCTTTAAAATGTACATGAAATCATTATGCTCAATAAAATAATACCCTGACCAATAGCAGTTGGTTAGAGACGTTGTTGTTGCTGTTGTTGATGATGTTGTGTGCCTTCAGCTTGTTGCTGAGTTATGGCACCCTATGGCAACTGTATCATAGGATTTTCTTGGCAAGATTTGTTCAGCTTTGCCTTCCTCTGAAGCTGTGAGAGTGTGACTTGCCCAAAGCCACCTAGTGGGCTTCTATCACTGTTCAGGGATTCAAACCCTGGTTTCCAGAGTCATAGTGCAATTTTCAAACCACAACACCATGGTGGCTTGTCCTCACCTTATTTGTTGTTTTTAACTGGCTTTACATTAACCCTGACTCATGGCGACCCCGTGGATGAGATATCTCCAAGCCCCAGCACAATCCTCCACTGCTCTGCTTATGTCCTGCAGATTCAGGCCTGTGATTGGGATTAGCTGTTGCCAATCCTAACCTGCTACAACCCCTATATCTCTGAGTTAAGATTAAATGGTGCAATACCATGCTGAGGTGACAGAATTCTGGGTTGTATCATACCACTTCAAGCTGCAATGGTATTTTTATATCTTTACCATTGCAATAACTTAAAACTTCACCTCACCATTTAGAAATAGATTTTAGGCAACAAAATAAAAGTGGTAGACAAAACTGTCAAACAAATACAAACAAAAAAATATAGGAGTTCTATTAGGTGTGAATGACTGTAAGTGTTCCACTTGCTTCAATAGCAGAAGTTTGGGGAGTGAAGGAAAATTGGGTGGGGGAAGATTTTTTATTTGGGTGCACCATTTTCATCCCCTGTACTTACACTTCTGTTCTGTCTAATGGTAGGGACAGCCTATGGTGGGGTACATCAGATTTTAAATGATTGACACCTATATGGGAAGTCATCTTAAATGGGATTTCTTTTCCTATTCAGTTTAGGATTTCTGCATGTTGTGTTTAGAGGCCTAGGCCTCTTTAAAGTATGAATTTGGATTCACTCCAAGCTTAAAAGATGCAGACTTTATTATTCTATAATTCTCTGATTAAGGCCACATGGCAACTGTCTTTGCTTTTCCAGATCCAATAAAAAAATCTGGACTTTCTAAACTTATTCCAAGACATTCCAACAAAGCTTGTCTAGATGGCTCAGACACAAACACTGGAGAGTAGAAAGACAATAAAATAACTCAGAGTTTGGAAAATTGCTTTCTTAAAAAAAGAAAATCTATTCTGTTCCTTGTTATAGTATGTAAAAAGTAACCCAATGCTGTTATTAATTACAATGATGATACAAGTTAATCAGAAGTTTATCGCATGGGGGGAAAACGTCCCCCGATGCGTTCTAACGAGCACGAGCGCGTGCGTGCACGGAGCATGATGGGAACCCGATGGGTCCCAGAACGCTAGTTTACTGCATGGCGGAACACCGCCATTACTGCCGGGCATTCCCATCGGCTTCCCAATGTGTTCCTGAGGGCGCCATTTCTGGAAACGCTTTTGAAACTGTTCCCAGAAATGGTGCCCTCTGGAACACATTGGGAAACCAATAGGAACGCCCGGCGGCGATGGCGGCATTCTGCTGTGCGGTAAACTAGCGTTCTGGGACCCATCAGGTTCCCATCATGCTCCGTGCGCGCGCGCGCTCGTGCTCATTAGAATGCATCGGGGGACTTTTTTCCCCCATGTGATAAACTTCCTAGTGACATTGTTTGGGGGAGGCTCTCAAGATGCCTACAAATATTTATCTACAAAAGTAATATTTGAATGTAAGAAGAAACCAATACTCATCACCTCAATAAAGTAAATTTTCTCTTACTCATGATGTTATTTTGAAATGTGGCTTTATTACAACCTTGCTACCACAAAAAGTAACTAGCTGCAGTCACCTGTATTACTTGTAATGCATTATTTCCAGGCTCTGATCCAATGAAGCATATTAATTATGTGAAATGGCCACTGTGTGTGTCTGGCAATTTGGGTTTTCCCCCAACACTGCAGCATAGAAAGATGGGGTTACATGAGTGTGGAAATGGGAGAGGAGGAAATGAAGGCATTGCCATTCCTAAATAATAATTCTGGGCCCACAATTGAATGTCTCCTTCAATCCCCAAATTTCTGTCATTGCAGTAACTTAAAAATGCAGTTGAGCATTTAGAAAAAATGTTTCAGCATTCAAAGAAAAGAGAAGATAAAATGACCAAGGAAATGAAAAGACAACAGCCAGAATTCTGTTGGGGACTTACATTTTTGTAAGTGGCCTTACATCTGCAGGAACTAGAATAAGGCAGTTCTGTAATGTCCATATCTAGTACAGGGCTGTGGTTACATTGCTGCATAAAAGAGCTGTCAAAACGACTGTCCTGTTGTGCATCAGGACACTGACTAGGGAGTACAGATGTGAAGCAGAAGAGACCAGTTGTCAGAACTAGTTGAACTCTCCCCTCAGTTCAGTAAATCAAGTTTCTGTGGATGATCAGCAAGCTTAGGCCCAGTCCAGATGGGCCAAATGCACCGTGCTGGTGGTGTACTGGGGTTAAGGGACTGTGCAGCAACCGCATGGTCCCTAACTCTAGTACGGTGTGGCACCATCACAATGGTGGCACCCCATGTATACGGGTGCCGCCATTGTGACATGATGGATGCATAGTGTCCGCA
>NC_056526.1:77168908-77172785 GCF_019175285.1 Sceloporus undulatus | reverse complement strand
TCACAACCAGCAAGTTAATATCAAAAGTGTGCCATTGTGCATAGGGTTGCCATAGTTGCGACCTGAAAACCGGGACAAATGTAGGACAAGGTTAAAAAATGTAGGACCTTTTTTATATTAATTCCTAGCCAGGAATTAAAAAAAAAAAGGTCCTACATTGTTAAAACTTGTCCCCCCCTCCTCCTCCTGGCCTGGGAGAGCCTCGTCCTGCTGCCCAGGCCAGGAGGGGGCGAGGGCGCGCCTGTCATCCGGCGGATCCCGCGGTGTCAAACGGCTCCCTCCTCTTCCTGCCTGGGAGGAAGCCTTGGCGCTCCCCGGCCAGGAAGGAGGGCGAGGGCCGCCCTCTCATCGCGCGATCGCCGCGGTGGGAAGTGGCCGCCTCCTCCTCCCCTCCCTGGCCTTGCTGGGGCCCGGGAGGGAGCGTCTCCGCGGCTGGAGGCCCAACCACGAGAGTCCTCGCAAGGCCTCAGCAAGGCCTGGAGCCCGCCACGGCGGCTGAGGTGGCCGCAGTGGGCGGGGCCGTCCCGTTTGGGCGCCAAACCGGACCGGACCGGTTGGCACCGCCCCAAACCGGGATTGTCCCACCCCCGGCGGGATATGGCAACCCTATTGGTGGCAACACAAAAAGAACCCGCTTTTCCGGTTCTTTTTTCTCCACGAGACCGCCACACAGTTTGGTCGAGGCTTCCTGCAGGGGGAAAAGGCGTCGGCAGGCCTCCCTTTTTGGGAGGTCTATACGGGCCCTAGTTTCTGAAGTCAGAGAGATGTAGCTAGTAGGGTGTTTTGGACAGAACTAAAAGCTAAACACACATACATCAAACATAAGTATGCAAAAAGCATTAGTTCCACCTACAAAACTGCCAGCGGAGGAGGCAGCAAGGCAGGGGGAAGGGGCCTCGATGAGGCGAGGCCCTTTGGCCCTGTCAGGCAGCCTCCCTCGCCAGCGGAGGAGGTGGCAAGGCAGGGGAAAGGAGCCTCACTATGGCAAGGCCCTTTGGCCCTGCATGAGTGCCTCCCTCGCCGGCAGAGGAGGAGGCAAGGCAGGGGAAAGGGGCTTCGCTGAGGCGAGGCCCTTTGGCCCTGCCTGGCGTCCATTGCCGGGGTGGGGTTGGGGAAATCCCGGGGGTGGGGCCAACCCGGGGCAGGACTGTGCGGACCCACCCCAAACTGAGAAAGTCCCGCCCCCAGATGGGATATGGCAACCCTATGCCTGTGGACCATTCTTTTTCTCTTAGCCTGGCCAGGAAAAAGGGGGAGAGGAACAGTTAAGCATATACTGCCTTGAGTTCATTGGAGGAAAGGCAGTATATTAAATGAGTAAAGATGAAAAGGGACAGTGACTCCATATGGGCCTCACATGGTGGTGATGACTCATAACACTGGTACCTTTGTGAGAACTTTGCATGAGTCACAAGTACACTAGGGAAACATAAGCTCCTGCCACAAACTGCATGGTGGCTGTGTATGTGTGTGTATGTGGTGACATGTCTTATAATGTTACACCATCAGCTCTACTGGTTTCCAACTTGAGAATAATATGTTGTGGCTAGCAAATGTGATGTTGTGGCTATATGGCTGTATGGTATAGTGCATTGAGTTAAAGTATTTTTCTCAAATTTTGCAGAGAGAAACTGAGAGAAAGCACCAGAGGTACAGTGAAGGGGAAAGTGGAAACCACATGATGAAGAAAGGCTAGTTTTAGCTACTTGTAAGCTCCTCTTTGGAAGGTTAGAAAAAGCTTTGGTACTATTCCCCAAGATTTGTTATGTATCTCCTACACACACACACACACACACACACACACACACACACACACTAGACAATAAAGCCAATTATACAAGCATCCCGTCACATGCTGACTCAAGATGCATTTTAATCAGGGAAGGAAAGAACCGCTTTTAAGGCTGCCAGAATTGGACATGCTTCAATGTTGCCTTTTAATTAAAAGTTCAAATTTCTGTGAGACTCGTTGGAAAAGAATGTACCGTAATCTTACACAAGGGCTAGGCTTACAAAACATAGGAGTCACATGGCCTTGTTTCCTGTCACACACTGTTAGCATCAATGACTTTGCCTCTGCCAAGTTCACTTGATCTAGGCATAAAAGAGATGCTTGCTTTTTAAAGAGGAATTTGCCCAGCAGTACCCCAAACTTCCAGAATTCCTTTGCTGTGATCCAGCTCTCTTTCCTCTTGCGTGCTCATAACTTTTATTAATATGTGTGGCAAAAGGGAGTAGAGGAAATGAACCCTGAACCAAAACATTTAATGTCTGGGTTTTTTGGGTTTTTGCAAAAACAAAACAAAACAACAACAACCCCAAAAACGGAAAAAAGACTTTAAAAATACCAAATATGTGAACAGTTTTACTGTGCTTCTTGGCAAGCTCTTTCCACAGAGCAAGTTCAATCCATCAAGGGCTACATGAGCAGCTCCAGGAGGGCAATATTTATGGAACTTGCATTGAGAAGCAGGAAAAACCCCCAAAACAGACTTATAATGGGAGAGAAAGGGGGCAACTTCTTAAGGTGTAGCTGAGGTGGGAGGCAAAATGAGGACATTGCACCAGAATTCTGTCTCCTATTGTTCTTAAGTCATCAAATTTCTAGCATTGCAGAGAGTGAAAAATTGAAAATCATTAATGTCTAGAACTCTTACATTTAATGGCAAGGATCCCCTATCAAGGTTTACATTATGTAACTTTATATATACTCTTAGAGCCTTATCAGATTACAAAAGTAAGATGATAGGCAGTGAGATAAAAGTGACTTTCTTTTTACCTCTCCACATGTGCTCAAAGCACTTCCATTCTATTACTGATGGGGGACAATCATAAATGCATGCCTTTTATTGCGCTTGAAAAATCTATTTGGCTAAAGGCATGCTTTTACGACTGTCTCCCTCTGATGGACAACAAAAGTGCTATGACATTCTATATCACTAACTTACTTTTGTAATGCAATATGGTCCTAGTTAGGTAGCAGAAGTGCTAAGAAACCTGTTAGTGAATTGCAAAGTTTCATAACAGGCCACCAACAAGAGTGTCCCAATGCACATTGGTGTCAGGATTGGGGTAATCCTGCCATGGTTATTGTACTGTGGGACCATGTTATATATCATGTGTATGATCCAGCCGTGGTGTACGGTATTATACTATGTATGGTTTCAACTGGAAGGTATGATATTATGTCATAAACATATGTTGTTAGTTGCTGATTAATGGTTATACAACTGGCTAAATGTGTGATTTAAAATATTTTATTTAGGTTAACTGCACAGACTAATGTAGCCTTAGGGAAAGGACTTTAGCCTTCACTGAACTCTTGGTAAAAGGAATGCATAGGTTTTTCTTCTTCTCCTCTGCTTGTTAGGCCACTGTTATCATCTTTCTGTGACAATTAGAACAACTAAGTAAGGATGGCCTGAGAAAGAAGGAAAAACAACCAAAGGCCTGTTACAGACTGCCAAAATAAAGCTGCTTCGGGTCTCTTTGGAGGTATGCTGTTTAAATGACGCATGCACCCTAAGAATCCAGAAGCTGCACCAAAGCTGCCCTCCAGTGCTTAGGAATGGAGTGGGGCTTTGGCGCGACCTCCGGACTCTTAGGACCCATGCATCATTTAAATAGCATACCTCCAAAGAGACCCGAAGCAGCTTTATTTTGGCAGTCTGTAACAGGCCAAAGATGTACCAACGGTTTTGAGAACAGGGCAGTTTGAGACTGCCAGTTTTGTAAGGTGGAACTAATGCTTTTTGCATACTTATGTTTGATGTATGTGTGTTTAGCTTTTAGTTCTGTCCAAAACACCTTACTAGCTACATCTCTCTGACTTCAGAAACTAGGGCCCAGTATAGACCTCCCAAAAAGGGAGGCCTGC
>NC_056526.1:77149042-77168883 GCF_019175285.1 Sceloporus undulatus | reverse complement strand
TCCTCACAAGCTACAAGTTCCAAGGATTCCCTAGTATTGAGCCACGGGCAGTAAAAAAGCATTCTCAAAATGGACTTATTTCTGCAGTGCGTTTTGGCGTCCAACAGCGGTGTCAAACCAGGCATTACTTTCTGCACCATCCTTGAAACTGGGGCCTCCACCCCTACCGTTGTCTGCCCACGCCATTAAAAATCGCCACAGGGACAGGACTCTTGTGAACCATACACTGGGCCTGCATCCATCTTGGGATAGTCCAGTACAAGCCTCCATTTAAAAAGAACGGATCTGATGTTGTGTGTGTTTTTAGAGTGAGAGTGATCGTGACCTAAACTCTGATCCATCCAGGTGCTTGGGACTTCGGACTCCCAGAAAAACCCCAGCCCTCAGCATTGGCACAAAAGTCATGAATTCTGGGAATGAAGACCCAAAACGCAAGGGAAAGAGACCTGAGTTTGGGAACTGCTGCTAGAGAGGAACACCATCCCCATCTTGCCTCTCTAGCACATGGTTCTCCATTTTATGACGACTTCAGCTCCCGAAAATTCCAGCCAACTGGCCAGAACGTCAGGAATGATAGGAGCTGAAGTCCCAATCGGAACAGATGAGAGTCCAACATAAGAGGACAGGAACACCAGCTACTCTCAAGATATGGGGGGAGGGGAGGAGATGTCCTTACAACTAGCAGAAAACATCAGAGACTGGGACCAATTACTAAGGAAGGTCAAGGAAGAGCAAGTGCAAAAGGCAAGTTCTTGCCGGACATAAAACGAAAACACAAACAAACTGACCCAGAGAGGACTAAATAAATTCAAACCAGCATAATGAGGAACATCGAAAATAAAGATTTCCCGTACCCAGGCCATCAACAATTGATCAGGAACGAGCGACGCAAGCCCCAAGTGCATAAGAAGAAGCCATAGGCGGCAATGGGAAGGGCAGCCATGAAAGACCTTGATGAGACCTAAATGTAAAGATACACAAACACTGAGCACAAAACGTTCGAAATCAAAACACACCGCCCACAGCCCTTGTATCCCCACAGCGCATGTATGAGCTATGCGAGAGCGGACAGTGAACGAAAGCAGATAGGAAAGACAAATCAATCATGCGATGTGGTGCTGCGAGAGCAGAGTGCTAAGAATACTGCCGAAGAGGCCACGCAAACAAATGGTTCCTAGAATAGATCCAAACCGGAACTCTTACCGAGACGCCAAGATCGATGAGAACTGAGGCTGTTGTATTTGGCCACGATCAGGAGAAGACATGGACTCATTAGAAAGACAATACAGGAACCAGTGGAAAAGCGGAGCGTAGAGAAAGAGAGGAAGCCGGACGAACACCAGAACCGGCATTAGACTCAATCACGGAGGCCATAGACCGAATCTGCAGGACCTAGGCAGCGCCTTTCCTGAAGAGACCCCACAGCCACCAAAGCGAGAAAGTACTGGCCAACGATCCTGGCTGCTAGTTTGCCTGTCCGATTGTGTTTGTTTGTTTTATTTATGTTTACATTGTTCATGATAGGTTTTCAACACTGTTTAATTCTACTTTTCAAGGGCGGGGAGGATGGGGGATATGATATGTAAATTTTAAATGCTGGTACACCACCCCGAGGCCAGGAGGCAGATGGCGGGCAGGAATAATAAATATTATTACTATTCTATTACCTATAGGGCAGAGCACGTAGCGAGGACAGGGCTTTTGGAAATGTCGTTATCCACAGGGCTGGCTATGAGTCGAGGCCACTTGAAGGCCGTTAACAACAATAAGTCCAATATCCGGGAACCACTGCTTTCCGGGGATTGTACTCCTTGTTGAGTAATAAGATGCCTGGGAAGCCTTGGTTGTGAAGAAGCTTCTGACTCTGTTTGATTCTCTCTCTCTCTCTTATTTTACTTTGTACAATTAATGCAGTGTTTTGCCATGATGCCCATGGCTCATCCTGTGAAATCCTGGATTTGTAGTTTGTTTTGGCACCAGAGCTCTCTGACAAGAAGATCAAAATATCTCACAACTGCAAACCCCCGAATTCCATAGAAATGGAGGCCATGGCAGCTAAAGCAGTGTCAACTTACCATTAACTTTGCAGTGTAGATGCAGCTGAAGGTACATAACAGCAACAAGAACAAAGCATACAATCCCTCCATTTCTTTTTTTACTGTCAAACACCTTTGTATATTAGATTAAAGATTATTAAAACCATATGTAACTTTATATGGGGAGTGTACCTCATAGGTTGGGCACATTCGTTGTATGTAAAAGTTTCAGTTTTGGGGTTTAATTCCTCATGCATCTAGATGAGCTGGGGAAGGCTCATGTTGAAACCTGAGAGAGTTGTTGTTGTCTATATGGATACGTGTATGTGCTGTAGTGGCTGGTGTCCCAGTAGCATGCATATTTTATTGGAAGGAATCCCTGTAGGATTGTACTCTCAGGTAAACATATCTTAGATGTGTGCCTAATTGTTGTTGTTTGCTTTCAGTCATTTCCGACTTATGGTGACCCTAAGGCAAATTTATCATGGGGTTTTCTTGCCAGGCTTCTTCTGCAGGCTGAGTATATAACTTGCCCAACATCAACAGTTGGTTTCATGGCTGAGTGGAGAATCAAAACTCTGGTCTCCAGAACTGTGAGCCTAATAGTCACAAGTTTTGGTCTGGCAAGCTGTTCAAAAGGTAGGATATGAACAGCTCTTCCCTTGGACTGTGGGATTCCAGTAGGATCACATGTGCTGTTTCTTGGGGTTTCCTTAAACTCTAGTTTTTTAAAATAGTCTTTAACATAGAGTCTATAAGAAGACGGACAGTAAGAAAAGCCTGGAAACCATAATAGGAGATGGTTTTAATAACATTCTTTCACTTTCCAGACACAACAGTGGATCCCTATCCAGTCTCGGCAAGATTCACATTAACAGTGGACCCTCAGTAATTGATGCTGCCCTGGAGAGTATTACAAAAAACTGTTTAGTGACCTGTGTGAGGCCCATGCCTCAGGCTTGCCAAAGACAGTCCATTTGGGTAGAGGAAAAAGTGGCAAAAAAGGGTCAACAAAAAGTCTCAAGAAGATAGCATATAATGCTTTATTTGCCAACTTTTCCTGGAGGAGGGCCGGAAATACAATCAAACACCCCTAAACTACCGGTGAAAAACAATTTTATGTATCTTTCAACTTGAGAGTTGCTGGAATGGGTCCAGAAGGTGACAGCCTGGAGGAGCTTGTAGATGAGGGAAAAGTCTACCTGTTCCCTTTACTGAAATCACTTCTGTTTCTGTATCTTCTGGTACAAGCTTGCAGGAACTGGGCCCCCCTCAGTGTTCCCCATCAAAAGGATTATTTTCTGAACAACAAATATGTCGGGAGCAAATGTTAAATACCACAGGCTACGATTATTATGATGTAAGTGTGTTTGAAGAGACATACAAGCATTTATTGCCAATGAGGAGCATCATTTACATGATACAGTTCAAAAGACTTTGCCGGTGATGGAGGCAGCACCTGCCAGGTCTTCCTTCCGTAGAACCTTTTCACAAAATTGCGCTGTGGGTGATAGGTTTGAACGAGAAACTCGTGTCTCCCTGTTGGTGTCTTGTTCACGTCGGACATATGACATGGACATCAAGCTGGACCTGCCACCAGTTGCCCGACAGTGCAGATTTATCAGGGCTTGCAATTTAGGTATGGACCTTTTGTGTGGCATTACTTTCTTTATAGTTTGTTGGATGTTGTAATATATACCTGTTTAAATGCTTCAGTAAACACAGTACGGTTTGAATTTCCTTATCCTAATCTTGGGACCAGAAGTCCCAGTTTGGGATTTTAATTCCCCCACCCCACCAACGATTTTGGGAAAGCTGTTTTTATATGTACATATATGAGATATCATGGAATGGGAACTGCATCTAAACACAAATTCATTTGTTTCATTTACACCTTATGCACATCCCCTGACAGATAATGTTATACATATTTTTAATAATTTTGTACATGAAACAACGTTTGTGTACAATGACCCATAGAAGCAAAGGTGTCACTGTCTCAGCCACCCATGAAAAATGTGTGGATTTTGGAGTATTTCTGATTTCACAATTCTGGATAAGAGGACTCAGCTGTATGATAGCTGTATTAAATTCAGTTTGAGTTCCTTATTAGCAAGTCAGGAGATTTTAATGAACCAAAGTCTTTTTGTGTTCCTCTGTTTTAAAATGTCTTTGTCTATAGATTGCGGATTCCTTTGTGCAGCATTGCATGGCCAAACAAAATTGAACCTATCCTCACTCATGCTCAGTGCTGGGGAATGTCGATTACTATGTGTCTTTTAGGCCTGTTACAGACGCCTAATAAAGCTGCTTCGGGTCTTTTGGAGGTATGCTATTAAATGATGCATTGCATCCTAAGCATATGGAGCTAGTGCACCAAAGCTGCACCCGAGCTTAGGAATGGGAGTGTAGCTTTGGTGCGACCTCCGGACTCTTAGGACCCATGTATATTTAATAGCATACCTCCAAGAGACCCGAAGCAGCTTTATTTTGCCGTCTAAAGGCCTTAGTTCTCCTATGCCTTGCCTGCAATTGCTGACAAAAATCTCAAGTTAAGAGTTAGTTTAGCAGATACTTGTAAAATAGGGCAATATGTGCTCTGCAAATAGGTATGGGAAAAGTGAAAGGTGGTTTTTAAATTTTTTAAAAAGCTAACCTTGAACAACCAGACTGTAAAACAAAATAAAATATTGCATGAGGATTATTTTTTATCCTGACAACCTGAGAAGGCAAGTGAACATTGCTAGGATTGCAAACATAAAGCGGCTCTTCCTGAAATGGGTTGGAAAAACCTGCTGCTAGAAGACAGAGAAGAATTACCAGTTACTTGGTTTACAGATGAGATGATGTGTTTCCCTTTAGTTTATAGGTTCCCCAAAGTATTGATCCTTCAGAGGATGAAGGCTCCAGTCAGCATCCAATCTCACCCCTGCCTCGCAGTCAGAAAACCCAGTGTGACACCAGATATTGACATGGGAAGCAGTTCTTACCTATGGACCTAGTAAGCGAAGATGCGGGAAAGATTGGATGGTATGTTTTCAGGTTTCAGCTTCAGAAAGCTTTTGTAATAAGTGTTTTCACAGAAAGCTGCCTACTAATCAGTATCTTCCTGATCTTTGGTTTGAAAGTGTTGTTTGAAAATGATTTCCCAGATAAGTCCTGGAAATTTCTAACAACAACAACAAAACACCCCAAAAAACCTGGGACTGAGAATGGCAACTAAATACAAATAATTAGATTCAAAAAATATACACACACAACCTTCACTTTCAGTTCTCCACCCTTTTTTATTTGTGGAAGGAAATCTCTAGAGATGCATCCTATACCGTAGATGTGGACAGAGTGTGGCCTTCCAGATATTATTGGCTCCTACCTTCTTCAGCTGTAGATTGTGTGTCTAGTGATATCTGGATAGCCACACTTTGACACTACTATAAGGTGGTACAGGATGCAGTGGCTTAAGCAGTTAAAGACGATAACAGAGGAGTTCCCTAAGTGGTGCCACCATCAAGAAAGCCCTGCCCTGTGTGGCAGCCAGTGCTTTGGGCGACTTAAAAGATTAGCTTTGAACTGAAACCATAGTCCCAGGGGTAACATAAAAGTTAAAATAGAAAACAGTATCATAATAAATAAAAGGCTACTATGTTGAGAAAAGTTTGTTTAAGCTCTATTCCCCTTTTAACACAGCAGGTATTGGTTTGTAGCTAAACTCGAAGTTGAATACCGAAGACCAAATTCATAATTGTAATCTGTGTGATTGTGTTCCTGGGTTAAAAATATTCCCATGCCTCCGTGTTCCTTAGTTCTGTTTATAGCCCTCATTATTGCTTTTGTTTTGTTTTGGGTTTCTGACACCGTCCACCAGGAAGAAAGGAAGAAACCATACCTTTTGAGGCTGGAGAGAGCTTTTGACAAATTTGCAGACTTAGAGAAGCAGAATTGCACTTTTCAGCAGTAACAAACTCCAGCTTCCGCAGCGTGTGCTAATAAAAGAATCAGAAATTGTTAAGGATATTTCTCAATGTCCTTATTGGGGTGATTTCTAATTCTTTCCATTTACTCAGGTATGAAGAATCCTTTGTAAGTAGAACATACATTTTTGTAGTCCTGCAGTCTACGCTTCTGTGTGTGACACAAAATGATGTAAGAAGTACAGATCTCTTTGCAGAGATGATACATATTCCAAATTTTGCAGGCAAGTGTTACTGTTTAAAAAGAGTTCACAGATACAACTGGACTGGGACAATATTTAAAGAGTAGATAGAAAAACCTCATAGAATTACTTTGAATCATGTAATGATTGTGCTACTCCATGGCCTGTATTGTGGAAAATAATATAAAAAGTCATCCAATAAGATTTCCAGAAATACTGGTTTATCCATAGAATGAATTAGTGTAACACCCAGTGAAAATAATATTTCATTACTAGTTAAATATTAATTTAAAGCTTTCCATGTAGATTTTCATATGCTTTAATTTTCCTTAATTATGCTTGCTTTATGTGTGTATGTCATCCTTCAAAATCACTCTCATTTGATTTTGCTTTAATTGTTACTTGAATGCTTATTTTCACAAAGTAGACTTACAAGCTCCTCCACCACTCAATCCCAATAGTACTTTGAAATGTTCAGAATCATGTGATGGTGACTGTGTCCTTATTTTGTAAGTATTTTATGTTGTCTGCATTTTAATGGATGATTTTCATCTTTGCTACAACTTGTAGGTGCTCAGAAAATTTGTGGTCAAGCCGGGCATATACGTATCTGGAACATCACCTCTGCAAGCATGAAACTGCCTTCTGTCAGAAATTGCGAATACGGAAAACATATTACACACGCCGCCGAGCCGCTTCTCTATCCAACTTGTCTTGGACTCTTCATACAGGAAAGGACTTGTGTTTCAGGTAGCATGCCTGTAGTCTTCATATCACTAACCGGTTGAATGAGCTGTTACAGTCTTGTCTTAACCAATGTCTGTTGGTTGGAGATTTCTGATGCCCTTCTGTTCATGAAGGAGTTTGAATACAACTGAACAATTTTCTACTCCTGTACTATTCTGCTGGGTTCTGTAGCATGACACACAGCAAAGCTACAGGGTAAAGAAATGAATTGATGCCTCTGCTGATGAGTTCAGCATATAGCTCAAACTCTTTCACCATAACTGGGAGTTAGTACCTCTTAAATAAAAATTGCTTTACAATTACTAGAGCCATATAATTATATGAATGTTTATGTAGCATAATTGGATCAGGTTTAGATTTGGGTCATGAAAGTTTTAAAATACCATCTTAGGCTCAGACCGTAACTGTGGTGTATTCAAAGAGTTTATGATAATGAGGTAAAGAAAAATTGCTGAGAACATATGCTGGTGGGACCGAAATGAAAAATGGAATCATTAAAACTACAATACATTTTCCCAAGCAAATTTTTTGTTTGGCATGGGGGGACTTAATAAGAAGGCTGTGAGAGCAAGTGGAGGTAATTACTGCATTTGTCCAAACAGAAAGGGTGATGAACTTGAATTGTTCAATGGACAGAAATGGTAGGTGAGTAGGTTGAAGATGTGGTTGTCAGGTGCTTTGAGGCTCATGCTGCAGCTACACTGGAATAATGCAGTTTGGCATCACTTTAATGCCATGGCTCAACACTGTAGGATTGCGGGATTGGTGATTTATAGTTTTGTGAGATACTTAGCCTTCTCTGCCAGCTCTGGTGCCACAGCAAACTACAAGTTCCGGATTCCATAGGATGGAGTCATTGCAGTTAAAGTGGTGTCAGCTGTATTAATTCTGCAGTGTGGCAGCAGCGACAGTTGTTCGTCAGAGCTAGGTGGGGGATGGTAGCTTGTTGAAAGTTGTGTGCATATAGGTGAACCCATGTATCTCCACAAAAGATGCAGGAGTGCCTAGAACCTGACTGATACCAAGTTGGATAGTCCCGCCCATGTGTTGTTTTTACCTTCCTCTGCTTGGTGACATCCAGATGGGTTGTCATTGCTGGTGAAGATGGTGGGAAGTCTGGTGTTCTCTCACTGGGACACAAGTATTTCTCATCATTTGCTGCCTGGTCTTTGTGTGTGGCTTGAAACCTCGAGATTTAAATCGTGCAAAACATGTGTTGTACTACTGAACTGTAGTAACTCCATTCAACAAGATACTAGGTAGTTGCAAATAAGAGTACAGGTTGAATGGAGCATACACTCTGAAAGAAATTAATTAGATAGTGCGCCCCACACTATTCCTTCCTGTAACATATTTTCAACAGGTCTGTTGTAAAACAGTTTTAATAGAGTTTGTCTCCTGCTCACATTCACATTCACAGGCATTCACAAGTGGGCTAAGGAAGTACCTCACGTAATATCGAGCATGTGTTTTGTCAACTCCTCCCACGTTAACTCTTCTGATATCAGCTTTCTCTTCAGGAAACTAGGACGCCAGCTAATGTAATGTTGCACTATTAAAATACAGTGTAAATGAAGTCTGAAATTTCATCTCATTGATTGCAAACACCAAAGGAATCAAAGATGTTCCATCTGCATTTCAGCAACAAAACCGTGTGTTGTTTAGCCTTATGAATACAGCAAGCCTATAAACCGTAAGTACTGCTTTGACCCAGTGCTAGGTTAATGGCTTATTTCGTATGCTGCTTCATTATAAAACCATGTTTTATAGTTGCTATTCATACAAGATAAACCCCAAAGGAGGAATTTATTTTGGTCACTTGCAAAATGTACTCCTAAATAAAATAAACATTCTAATATGTATTATGATTAAAGGATACATGTTCCTATGGAAAAGGTTGACGTAGGGTTCTGAGGCAGCAGGGATGGAGTGAGGTTTACTTTTTCTTTGAAAGACCTAAAATGATGTCAAGCTGTAGAAGTATATTTATTGTACAAAGTGAGGATTCACATGTATGAGAGCTTAGCACTAAAGTTACTGCAGTGTAGTAGTAACAGTTCCCTAATATGAAGCTTGTACAACTAGTACTAGTCAGAGTATTGATATGCACCATACCTACCCATATGTACATTTTTGCATTTACATTATTTCATCATAAATCTCTTTTTAATATTCCCTAAATAATAAGGTCCATAGCAAAGTGCTAGCACCTAGCTCATAATAGCTTCCAAGTATAGTTTCTATGAAGTATAGACACCTTAAGTGTATAATCTCTGTGTATATTTACATATCACAGATGTTACATGCAAAATGGAAAAAAAATGCTATGTATCTTAAAGAATGGAGCATCTCTGTTTCTTAGTTTTCGCCAAGAAAAATAATACCCAAATGATTCTGTTAAATATTTATGGTATTCATTCTTTCCAGCATACATTTGGTTGGGCTACTAGAAGCCAAAATAAATTTCCTTAAGTGGCTGATTTGATATGTGAGCTTAGTTAGCTACTGGGATTAAAAACAAGATTACTGGGCAATTGGACAAACTGGCTGTAGAGTTCTTGCATGATTGTAATGGCACAAGAAGATTTCCCTTCTTCTTTTTGGTTACCCTGTTACACTAATGAGAAAAAGGTTCACATAGGCAAAACTAACTAGTTTTTAACACAGTATCTGATTTAGCTAACTTGTTTTTCACATAGTATCTGATTAATTTTTTTTTTAGATACCATAGGAAATGTGATGACTGCTGGCTTAGGTGATGTTTTTAAAAGCATTGAATTTCTAAAGGAGTTCTATCCTGCCTTTTCTCCAGCCAGCTTCTTCCATTTTATTCCCACAGCAACCCTGTGAGGGTAGATGGTGCTGAGAGAGTGTGCCTGTCCCAAAGGTCACTCAGTTTGCTTATGACAGTGCGAGTTTCAACTCAGATCTCCACAGTCCTAGTCCAGCACTTTAACCACTGACTATACTGGCTGTCGTTGGTCTAGATTGAGATGAATTTCTATTTGCAGTTAATACCATGAGAGCTAAGCAGAACCTTATCATTAATTCAGTTTAGGATACACTCCTTGCTATTTCCGATACAGCTGCCATAGCTAGATAATAAAATAGCAGATGTTGCATCATGTCATCATGTTTGTGAGTATCCCAGGGGATTTGATTAGCGGAGATGACATAGAATTCTGGCACAAATGGTCTAGTAGACTTCTCTTATGTGGCTGTATGTTTTCTGTTCTTAAGTATTTAGCTGAACTCTGTGGCATGGAGTGACTTCAGTGGGAATGGTGGTAATGCCGATGCATTGTTTCCAACTGTGAGTATATGATTTTGCTTCTCTCCTGAAATCACAGAGTGGGGTGGTGATCATGCTGTTTCAAGTGCTTTGGAAATATCCACTCTGTATGCGTTTGTACTTAATAAAGTGATTTCCAACAGTCAGTTACCTTATGTGTATTTGCTGATAGTATTTAAAATGCTATGCCCAGATAGTTAAATGAGCAACTATTCCTTATAAAACAACATCATTGGTATCCTGATAACATAATTCCTTTTCTTCTTGGTGCTCCTATGGGTGTCAGTAATGGAATCTCTGAAAGCAAGCTGTGCTCAACTATTGGAGCAGGTTTTCACAGCTTCTTGCCAGTAAAGATAAATTGTTTTGAACAACTGAACAGTGACTCTGAACAAAAGTTATGTGTTGTGATTTCCCTACAAGAGTGCCTTATATCTGTTTCAGGGAGTGAAACTTCTTTCATATTATACCAAGAAGCCCCCTGATAAAACTGCAGCAATAACATTACCCCGTTCTTTTGTCACTACTAAAAACAAGCTGTGAACCATACACAAGGTATGTGCCTCGGGTTTAAATTATGTGCTCCTGTGGTGACAAAGAATATTTAATAGATTTTTCCCATAAGTGGCATTCGCAGAATCAGTTGGACTTTGGAATGCAGAGATCCTTACTTTAGACTGTTGAAATGCAACTAAAACCTTGAATACAATATTATTGGTTAATGAATTGCAGGTTTTGTTTTAACAAGAGCTGTATAAAAGTTAGAAAGGACTCTTTTAGAAAACTCTTAGGATTACATACAGGGAGAACATGAGGCCCAGAGAACCACAGTTGTTCCCGTACCGTAATAATCATTTTAGTGGTAGCATTCTAGCATGATTTATTTTCTGTTGAGCAGGGCTGCACCTGCATGCAGAAATAATCAGTTTGATACCACTTTAACTGCCCTGGGTTCAATGCTGTGGAATCCCGGGATTTGTAGTTGTGTGCATCAAGAGCTCCCTGACAGGAAAAGGCTAAATATCTCACAAAGCTACAGTTGGCAGAATTCCATAGGACTGATTAAGTCCCATGGTGTCAAACTTGGTTAATATAAATGGTGTCAAACTGGGTTATTTCTGCTGTGCGAATGCAGCCATAGTAACCTTTTTAATAGGGGCATGACATACCTTCTTAAAATGTGGTATTCACTGTTCTGTATTTTAGGTTTATACATGATTGGGTATACAGTGGTGTATCAGAGACGTGTACGGTGATTTATGATTCAGGTGAATGAGATTATATCAGCTTTAGAGGTATGTTGGCTTTTGAATTCCTGTCAGTTCTTAATGAGGTGATATATAATGGAATAAAATGTTGACGAGTGGCCAGCTGAGGATTCATCCACTGAGAAAATACAAACCAAAACCAGCACACAGCTTTCTACTTCTGTCATGGCTACAGGACTAATATGATGCCAGCAGGACCCTAGTCCAAAAGGTTTTGCTCTGCAGTTAGAAGAGTATTTAGTGTGTTAGGGTCTGAGACACCAGCAGTGTTACTTTAGTCATTTTATAATAAAAGAAGTTGTACTGTATCCATGACAAAAGTAGGATGCTGCTGTGGCATATTGGTTTTGTATGCCCAGGAATAGCCCGTGGTGGGAATTATTTAACTGGTATAAGAAAAAGGTTTTTCTCAGTGCAGTGGTAACAGTAGGTGATGGTGTTGTGAGCTTTAACATTTTTGTTTAATATAAGGCAGATCCTAAAGTTTTTTCTTAGTGGTTGAATCCTCAGTTTGCAACTTGCTCAATATTATTCATTTCTGTGCTTCCTTTATAGTGATATTAGATTCTCTCCCCTGCCATTTTTTGTTTTATGAGTATATCGTTATCTATCTGGTGTACTCTATTGTATAACTGTCGTATATTCTGGCAGTCACTGATTTATGACTAGACAATAACAATAGAAGAAACCAGTCCAACATCTCAGATGTCCAGTGATGGCTGATTTGATTGACTGATTGACTGGTTGACAAAAAAGGCCAACACGTTTTGGCCTGCAAATGCTCACAAAGGTCTTTGGGGGGGGGGGCTGTATAAAAATCATAGAAAGTACAACACATAAATACATAATAGACCATAAGAAGAAAGCCAAACAAAGGACCTGTCTACACAAGCCCTCACAGTTCCCCCCCACCCTCACATTGCCCTATTTCACAATGCAGGGCCAAAGCCCTGATCACTGGTCTGTCAAGACTGTCTTCATGATAAGCAGCCATTTCTACATTGAATCCAGGCCATCCCTGCCTTAAACAATTAAAAAAAAAAACCTTGTTTGCTCTGGATTTGGTGTTTACACAGGTGTCCCACTGTACCTCTCAGTACCGCCACTCTTGGCACTGATTCACTCCCTCTAACGTCACAACAACACCCAGCCCTGGATTGATGCTGCTTGCCTCGTTTTCAACCTCAGAAGAGCAATTGGCAAAAGTGTGGCACAGTGGGACGTATTGTGTAGACCACTGTTCAATACACTCTGGATGCAGAGGTATTGAGGGAAATTTGAGACAGTTCAGGGCCAGAATCCTCTGGGAGCAGCCTGGAGTATTTTGACCTGCGGAAAAACTTTTTAAAAGCTACCAATACGGATTGCACGAGAGAACAGAATCAGCATGGCTCAAAAATATTTTGCTAAATAGTATTCACGATTCTAGTGGGTTCCAATGCCATTTTCATGATCACATTCCTCATGCAGTCATAATACTCATGCTTTCTATGGATACGTAAAACATTACTTATGCTCTACTTATAAGCACATAAACATTTTCCCACCTACTAAATTTGGCAAGCTTAGTCTATTTGGGGATGTATGTATATCGTACAACAGAGAAACATCAGAGGAAGTTGGCTTGTCTGTGTGAAAGAAAGATAATAATTCCTTGAAAAATTAATTGCGCTCAAGAATCCTGAATGTGGCCATGATTTTTTATATTTCCTTTGGATCTCTAGACAAACGTTACTGGACCCATGGATACGTTTTGATTTCAAAAAGAGTAGAAGACGTGTCCCTGTGTTCCTGACAACATATTGCTATGATGTCTACATTTGTGGAAAAACCATAAACTTGTTAAGTTGTGTTGTCCCAGGGTAGGTACTATGACAGTGGGCTTTAAAAAACATAAGCAGATGTACAAAACAAAAATAGAAACGACTTTCCCCATGTTCGTTTTATTTTTACTTTTTTCAGCACTATATGTTGGTCTGATATTCCTGTTCCTCGGATTTCTGTAATTTCTCCCTTGAAGAATTAAGAGAGATGAGAGAAGACTGCGCAGTGTACGTCAGTCGAATGGAAAGAATTGCACCGCTATAGTCCATCAGCAAGGAAGAAAAGTAAATTGATAAACAGAGTAATTTTGTATTAGTAAAATTCATTGTCAGGAAACATGGACTTTGTGTACAATCATCCCCTTCCATAAAATCCAATTGACATAGTACTGTACAATCCCTGTACATATCTTATCAAAACAAACAAACAAACAAACAAAACCCCAAAGTTTTAATTGGACCCATCTCCAAGTAGGCGAATATAGGCTTGTAGCTTTAGACAGTGGTCCCAACCTTCCTAATGCGTGAACTTTAATACAGTTCTCATGTTGTGGTGACCCCCAACCCTAACATTATTTCATTCTAAATGCAAATATCTGTTTTCCCCTAGTCTTAAGTGACCCCTGTGAAAGGTCATTCGACCCCCAAAGGGGTCCCCACCCACAGGTTGGGACCACTGCTTTGAGAGTATCAACATCTATATAGTCATTGTTTTATTGTTTCAAAATATATATTTTTTTAATTTTAACATCCAACTTTTGACAGTGATAATATGGGCAAAACTACCATATACCGTATACTTGGTATAAGTCGACCTCATGTATAGTTCGAGGGCAGTTTTGGGTCCAAAAATCATGGATTTTGATACGACCTGTGGATAAGTTGGGGGGTCAAACACTGGGGCATGTTAGAAAGATCTAATGGGGGAAACAAAGCACCACTTCCCTTCTCCCTCTCTGGACTTCTCCCAAGGGTCACAGTCTCAGCATGGAAAATGGAAGGAAAAACAAGCCTACACACACACCACACACTCTCTCTCTCTCTCTCTCCCTCACCAGCACTTTCCAAGTCTTATGGCTTGCAATGGGGTAGAAACCTCTCTTCTCTTCCTTTTACCAAAGCATTTCCAAGGCTCATGGCTTGCAAAGAGGGGTGGTGAAATCTCTCCCTCTCTCCCTTACCAAAAGCATTTCCAGGGATAGAAACCTTTCTCTCGCTTCCCTTTACCAAAGCCTTTCCAAGAATCATGGCTTGCCAAACAGGGTAAACCTCTCCTTCTCTTCCTTTTACCAAAAAGCATTTCCAAGGCTCATGGCTGCAAAGAGGGGTAGAAATCTCTCCCTCTCTTCCCTTTACCAAAAGCATTTTCAAGGCTCATGGCTTGCACAATGGGATAGAAACCCTTTACCAAAAGCATTTCTAAGGATCATGGCTTGCAAAACAGAGTAGAAATCCTCTCTCTCTCCCCCTCCCTTTACCAAAAACATTTCCAAGACCCATGGCTTGCAAAAGGCGGTAGAAATCTCTCTCTTTCCCCTTTACTAAAGCATTTCCAAGATTCATGGCTTGTAAAATGGGATAGAAACCTCTATTTCTCTTCCCTTTAACAAAAGCATTTCCAAGGCTCATGGCTTGCAAAACAGGGTACAAACCTGGGCATACTCTCTCTCTCTCTCAGCAGCTGTTTGTTAGCTCTGGCTAAGAGGGAAGGCAGATGGATAACACACACACACACACACACACACACACACAGGGGAGAGAGCATGGGGACTCAAATGGTAAGCTGTTTAAAGATACCTGGCTACAAAGGAAGGGTGGGCACTTCTTTTAGGACCTTTATAAGCAGTATTAACGTATTGCCTCATATATAATTTGACCCATGATTTTGGAGTCCATTTTGGGGCATAAATTTTTCGACTTATAGTTGAGTATATACGGTATATAGAATGAGTTTATAATGTGTCATTTAGCTGCTATAATAATAGAGTGACAATTTTGAATTCCTTGAGTACCTCTTTGAAGGCCATGTGGGCTCTTAAGCTTCTATTTCTTCTAGGTTTAGTGAAGGATAATCTGAGGGTATGTCTACACTTGCCATTAAAACCAGTTTCTCCTTGCCCTGCGACCTGTCCAAATGATGCAGGGCCAAAGCCCTGATTTGAGTGCAGGCTGTCTTCACATGGGCAAACCAGTTCTATACCAAATCTGGCCATCCCTGCTTTAAAGCTATTTTTTAAAACCCTGTCCTTAGCTCTGGGTCTTACAGGAAAACCTCGAGCACTCTGGAGTGATGCCAGACAGCTCTTTACACAGCATTGCACTGGAGTGCACAGGTAATAGGGAATTTGGGGCAGCTTTGAGGCCAGAATGCTCTGGGAGCAGCCTGGAGTATTCTGGCCATTGTAGACCAGCCAAAAGTTTATTATCACTATTAAAGCAGGGAAATTGCTAAGCAGACCTGAGTACAAACAGTTCAGCCCTTAGTGTTTGCCGGTGATTTGTGACAGGAGCGTGTTGACAGGGCCAGGAAAATCTGTCTGCTATTCCTCGGAACACTGAAGCTTAGACCCATTCCTCTCTTGTCTTTACCTAATGGAAAAATGTAAGCTTGCTGGAGAAATAGGTATATCTTCTCAAACATAGAACAGTCTGACATTTTTATCCTTCTCGGGGATAAAGCAGAATGTGGGAAGAAGGAAATAAGATGATGCTATCACTAAATGTCCTAGGAGAATTGTATGCTCACATATGAACAAGGCTTTGAATTCTAGTCTTAAGTTATTACATAAAGCTAGTTTTAAATACCTGTGATATCTTTAGCTTCGATGCCCAACATGGATTTCTATGGAAGTTAAATTTGTGTGAGGCCTTGAAAATTTGTTCATATGCCTAAAGTACAATGCAAATTACCAGTCTGCTATTACTGCTTCCTGCATTTCTGTAATGTAATCTTCCAGCCATGTCAGTTAGACAGCAGGTTCTTTTTAGCATAACAGCCAGAATATTTTATCCTAAATATTTTCTAGTACACCAAATCTTAGGATCTGAAAATGAAAGCTCAAGCTTTAATGCTATTTTATCTATCAAATTATGGTACTATAACTGCATCAGTGAGATTCCTATTTATATTTGAGAGGGTTTCTTTGATTTACTGGGGGTTTTGCTCATGAAAATGCACATCTAAAGGCATGCAGTTACAGTGAAAGGCTTGAACAATCTCAGTAAATCATTTGTAACTACCCCTTAGGACTTGCGTATGGAAATTGAAAAACAGGAGTTAATTGTTCATGCTCGAGAAGCAGCTAGCGAAGCTCTGAAAGCCATTACTGGTAAGTTACAGCTGTCTTTGTATTCTAGTTGGTTTTCTCAAGTGTTTTTGCTAATAACGCAGTGGCATTTAAAATTTGTATTTAGATCGACAAATATCTCAGAAAATGGTACTGGATGCAAAGAAGCGTGAACAGTTTCAGAAATTAAAAGAACAATTTGAAAAAGATCAACAGGTATTTATCTTAATTGAATTTTCTGCTGGTAACTTTAAAAGATTTTTAAAACCTTGTCTTGAGATTGAACTTGTTTGAATATAAAATACAGATCTCAGTGTGTGGTTTTGGATAGTTATCTCTAAAGTTTTCTGAATTTATATGTAGCGCCGACGTGCTCTGAAACAAGAAGACACTGATGATGATTTTAGTTATGCCCGAGAGCTCAGAGAGAGGGAGAAGAGATTGAAGGCTTTAGAAGAAGATTTGGAGAAAAGAGCAAGGTAAGAGAATTCAAAGAATAATGCCAGTTGAAAAGTGTTATGTTGAAAATTTTGTATGGTCCAAAAGCACTATCAATACCAGAACCCAGGATCATATTGCTACTTCTCATAGTATGTATTTGAACTGTGGAATTCCCCTTTATGGATGTAGGATGATCAGAACTTGGATGGCTTTAATAGAGGATTAGACAAACTCCTGAAGCATTAGGCTAACAGTGGCATCTTAATCATGAGGGCTGTTACTTCTGATATCAGAGACAGAATCCTGTTCAAGATTCTAGGGAACATGAATAATAGAGTGCTGCTGTTAACACACGTTCTGCTTGTGGGATTCTTAAAGCTCTTTGGTTTGCCATTCAGTTAGCAGAATACTAGACAGGCCTTTGATCTGATTCAACAGGGCTCTTACAAGTAGCTGCACTTATCTTCTTGAACTCTGTCAATCTTCTCTGTTGTTGCTACTGCTGTTGTTGTTTCTGCGAGTGGCAATAAGCCTGGCCAGGAGGAGTCTGTGTTGTAATTTGACTTTATCCCATCAGCATATCCCAAACCCCATCCCAACACGATATTGTAAAAAGTCTTTTAGCCATAAATATTTGAGCTGATACACATTTCAAAAGTATTGCCACCCCCTGCAAAGTTTAAAATGCTCATATCACCTGCTTTTAATATTGGATCAAATATGCTTATGATATCACTCTTATTAGAGCAGCATGCAGCACTCTTAACAATTATTAGCTATCCTCTGAGTAATCCTGTAAAATAGATTGCTCTGAGGGTATGACTAATTCATTGCCAATAAACAAGGCTTGAACTTGGCATTCCACATCCAGATTAACCTGCTCATAGTCAGTTACATTTTCACAATTCAAATTTAAGAGAGGAGGCCTTTTTCAAATCTCTGGAGTTATCTTCCATACAAAAAGAGGCTCCTGCACACACATGAAAACGAAAGAGCTCTGAGGATACAACCTCATGTGTACATGAGTACAACCTTAAGTAATTCATAAGTACATTCTTATTGCATGTGTGGAGTCACCCAAGTATAGAAATGGTTGGTGTTTCTGAGCTCAGTCATTCATGGGTTGCTAGAGTATTATAAAAATGCAAGTTGATTTTTAACTGTTAGTGAATAGCTCAGCATATCACCAATAGTACACAACTTAAAATATGTTTTTCCTTGGTGTTAGAGGTATAACAGAATAACAACCTCCTACAAATGCACATCTGCACAGCAGAGAGATTTATCTGAAAATAGAAAAAATACACAGTATCCAGCTACCCAGTTGCTGAAATTGAATTATACAGTTGAATTATATATAACCTATATAAATAAAAATATATAGGTTACAGTTTCTCAAGGAATGTGACGTTTAGAAGCACAGATTGCTGAACAATGCCAAAATGTTATGTGATATAATATTGATTTTCATCAGTACCTTGCGAGTCACTGACCTTCAGCTTGTGGGGTACATTTTAAGGTCTGAAGGAATATAGCATGAGAAAATTTTGCTTTTTCCTCTCCTTTATCCCAACATGACATCGTAATATTATTTTTTTATTTCATGCAGGCAAGAGTTAATTGACCATTACAGCAAACTATCTGAAGATGCAGCTCGTAGAGAAAAAAAAGCCTTATGGAAAATTCAGAGACATAAATTGGAAACAGCCCGTCTCAAGTTTCTGATGGAAGATCAAAAACGTATTGAGGTAGTGTAGTTGCTTTTTTTCTTTTTTTAAGAACAAGCAAGTTGATCATATGATCATATATGCTTAACATATTTACAGTTTTGATTTTGGCCCCCATTTTATCCTTAGGAAATGCTTGAAAAACTTCCTGATGGAAAATACAGGAGGAAGGTAGACATAATTCCAGAATATCGATGTCAACAGGTTGCAGCTGCACTTGTGCCAGTGACAGATTCCATCCTTCAGGTTGGTGTTGCTCTCTAATGTCTGATAACAGTTATACTATCATAAACGAATCAAAAAGTAAATATGGCCATATAAAAACTGTAGAAATACTACATCATAATAGTGTTAGAAGATAATAATAATAATATAATAATAAATTTATTTATATTTCCTGCATCTCCCTGCGGATCGATTGTAATTGAAAGAAATAGAGAAGATATCTCAGCTGTATGAATAACTTATGTATCTGTTTTAATAACAGTTTTCATTATTTGCACTTCAGTTAGCTCCTGCTGAGCCTAGCTATCCTAATGATGGGGACACTGGCAGAAAGACAGAGTCTCAGCTGGAAAATGATGCTTCAGATAAGAAATCGCTGGACTTAGCACAGCCAACAAATATACAGGCTAATGAGTATCCTGAGTTGGAAGAATCAGAAACTACATCCCAGGTACTCCATACGGAGGAAACAATCTCTCCCTCAAAATCCATGTCTGAACAACAAGGTCTGGATTTTGAAGATTTTTTACCAAAACCTCAGGAAGAAACATTTGCTGCCACCTGTGTAAAGGAGACCAGTTTATTAGAGGAAGCTTTGCAGAATATCAGTTCAGATCTTCCCTTGAGTGATCAGATTAGTGAAGAAAATTCTGTGCCAAAGGATGTTGTAGAAGGGGAAGCCATTACCCCAGAATATGACTTTAATACTGTTCTCAGGCCTTCAGTTGCACACAGCCACATCAGAGTTGGAGAAAATGTTTTTGATGTTGAAAGCAGGAGGCCTCGATGGAATATTCATGGCCATGCATCTGATGCAAGCATTAAAATAGGAGAATATGTTC
>NC_056526.1:77145164-77148942 GCF_019175285.1 Sceloporus undulatus | reverse complement strand
ATCCACACCAGGTGACACCCATAAGTAGAGGTGACATCACTGTTCCTCAAGCATCTGCATTTGGGCAAAAACAGGTTGTGGCATTCTCCTGTATCCCTTTAAAAAGATGAAGAGATGGGGTGAGTGGGATGAGGCTCAGTGGGAGGAGAAAGGAGAGGCCCCATGTGCCTTTTTAAATAAAAAAAATTAAATTTTTAAATTTTAATTATTTTTTTTAAAAAAACAAGTGTTCTTTTAAAATTTTCTTTAAAAACCAAATGTCCTTTTTAATCACATTAAAATTTGTATATGTAAATACATTTAGACTATACTTATGATCTTGTCATTTAAAGGTATAATTTTAATTTTCCTAGTTGTTTATGCCACTCCTGTTATCACTACATTTAGTGATAATCAGGAATTATGGCTTATGAGTAACATTAGGACAAAAAAAACAAAAAACAAACAAAAAAAACCCACATTACTCTGTAAGGTGTGGTATGGGAAGAAGTCAATGGGAGGGGTGACACCATGAGTTACTGCACTGGGTGACATCAACCCTAGTGCCATTTGGGCTAGCAACCTTTGGCCTATGGTCTCCTACTACAGGCTGAAAAGTGACATAATAGGTGTCAGGCTTTCCTAACCAGTGAAGAGAAAGCTGAAGTATAGCCTGGGATATTAATTTCTCCAGAGAGCCTCTAGGCATGATGTCCTGGGTTTCTATTTGAAAATGTTGACTGATTTATTGATTGAACATTAGCATATGAGGTAAGTAGCTGTTGAGAATGGGGAGAGAATGGAATGTCGGAGCAAATGCTGGGTGGTGGAATGTTTGAGGAGATTTGCGTAAGGCTGGTGAATAACAGTCAGTGAATGATGGTTGGGAGTTAAGTTTGAACTGGGAGTTAGGCTGCATCCACAATGGAGAAATAACCTGGTTTGGCACCAGTTTAGCTGCTCTGGCTCAAGACTATGGGATTCTGGGAGTTGGAGTTTGTTGTGGGGCCCAGAGCAGAGCCAAAGTGATGCCAAACCAGGTTATATCTCCAGTGTAGATGCAGCCTCAGTTAGCCTAGAGTGTGAACAGAGTGCAGTTGGAAAAGGATTTCAATTAGACTAGGGTTGGATTGAGAGAAGGGAGTTTGAGTTGAGTGATTGGTTGTGGCCAAAGCAGATGGCCCAGAAAGAGTGATCTCTGGCTGATCTGGCCACGATCGCTTTGGGACTGGAGCAACTGCATGGCTTGCTCCCGAAGTGGGCTGCCACCACGGTCCCAAATAGGCCACTGGCAGGAGCAGATTAAATCCACTTCTTTTGCCGGTGGCTTCAAGTTGCCTTAGGTGGTCTCAGAATGGCTTCTGGCCACTTCAGGGGTGTGCATCATCTAAATGCCACACCACTGAAGCTGCCTAAAGCTGCTTTATTTGGTCTGTCTGCTTTGGACCTGAGTTAAAGAAAAGTGTGTGTGAGAGAGTATGGAAGGAAGGAAGGAAGGAAAGAAGGAAGGAAGGAAGGAAGGAAGGGAAAAAGTGGATGGAAAAGGAAACAGGCTTTCTGGGAATAGTGAAGGTGAGGGGGAGAGGGGGGAAAGAGACTGATACCGCAAGACTGTTCAATATGGAGACTGCTACGTACTGTCACTATCACACCTGTGGAGTAATGGGATGGCAGTGCAACTGGCCACTTGATGGGTTTTCCCATGAATGAAAAGATATCCTCTGACACTTCAGAGGCACAGCAACAATGCATCAGAGGTGATGTCATGTGATAGGACTTTATCACATGGGGAAAATCAGGGAAAAGCGGGGGCTTAAATGGACCTTATCCTGTGAAAATCACGCCGAAGATTTTCATACAATATTGTGATTAAAGAGGACTTATCCTGGCAATAACCAGGTAATAACCAACAACAAATCATTCACAGGATTTCCCCGTGAATGATTTGTTGCTGGTTATTGTGGAGATAAGTCCTCTTTAATCATGTGTGAAAATCTTCAGCACAGGATTCATGGGATAATGCTCCCGCCCTATTTTACCCTGTGTGATAAAGTCCATAGGGACTGCCAAAGGCACTATTGTCTTGCTAAAATTATGGTTTAAAACATGTGTGATAAGATCCTTTGATTCATACAAGGTGTCTGTGGTGGCAGCACTGAAGACAGAAGTTGCACAAATCTTCAGGTACCTTGAGGGCATTTAGATGGTTCCCTAAATTCCTGTCACAGAGGTGGGAATCAGTGAAAGCCCTCAATTCTTGGTAACTGCAGTGAGCACCATGGAAATCTTCACAGTTGGTGGGTTAAAGAGTAGAACCACACATTTAGCCACAGAGGTGGGATAGTCTGAGAGAAATCCTCACAATTGGTGATAAGATTGTGCAAATGTGAATCCACATTTGATGCGATAAGCATTGGGAAACCACCATGTTTGGTGACCAAAGTGGTGGGATAAAGTGTGGAAACTCTCATATAAAGTGTGGAAACCTTGCAAGCTCCACATCACACTTCCTTCTGCAGATCATTCAAATTTTTCAAATGGGAAGAAGGATGGAGGGAGAATAAGAGGAGGAGAGATAGGAAATATGGCCTGGTGGAAAGAAAGGACAAGCTAAATGAGTACCAGGATGGAGCGAAAGACCAGAGAGAAGGATGGTGTGGGAAAACTAGAGAGATGAGAGAAAAGAAAGAGCAGAAAGGAAGCAAAATCATATAGGTACAAAGATGGGCTTTGAAGGCTATCTTACAAGTCTACTATTATGTCAGTACTGTCTAGCTACTGTATTGAGTTGAGGTGCATTTTTATGGATTACCATTTAAAGGCTCTATTCTCATCCTTGTTGGCATAATCTCATTGATAATGAAATCTGAATGCTGAAGTCACTAATTACAGACTTTGCAATGACTGGCTTATGAAATTAGCGTCTTGCTATTTGTAGTCAAATGGGATAGATGTCTTGTCTCATCAGAGATCAGTCATATGTGTCGAAATAAGATTGGCATGGTCTCTGCAAAACAAAAAGCTGACATGGGTGATTAGGTGTACTTCTGGTGTTTGCAGATGTTCACAGTGCTGTATGCAACCGATGTCTAGTACAAAGGAAGGTAGCCCCAGTAATCCGAAGATGTGGCAAGGAACCTGGCAAAGCCATTTTGCTCAGAGTTTAGCAATCAAAACTTGCTTCATGGATGAAATCTTTTCTCTACTCTTCTGTCTTCAAGGCACTAATGCTGATTTCTGACAGCTCCCATCGTGCCCTGATGTGACCCTTGAGATCCCAGTTTCAGCTATGAGTTGATATGGCCCAAACTGGGGACTGTTCTCCAATAACAATATCTTTATGCAGCTGCATTCAGCTTTGGCAGAAATTCAGAGGAACCTTCAGTGAAAACTTCCCTTAATTCAGAAGAATAAGGGTTTTATTAGCTACCAGACAAGTGCTCATTAGTACAGTAGGCTACATTTTCCTTCTTCTAGAAAATCCTTTCTTTGTCAACTGACATCTTCATACCCTATATCATCTCCCAGTCTTCTGTTTTTCTCTGATAACCCAGCTATTTTAAGACACTGGCTTCGCTGTCATATGGATATGATATGATATGATATTTGTTCTTTTCTGTTTCCAGCAAAGGGCATCTTAATGCAACTTTCAGGTATTATTAAAAACAAATTGTTGTTTATACCCATGCTATTCAAAAAGTGGTGATCCATGGGGAGCTCTTGGCTCCTGGTCTATGGTGGGTTTCTAAGAATGTAACAGCTGTAGCCTATGGGGAGAAAACATGGAGGTTTACTGCAC
>NC_056526.1:77142173-77145064 GCF_019175285.1 Sceloporus undulatus | reverse complement strand
GCGAAAAGGGACATCCTTACCACACTTGGGAGACACGGGAGCTAAGGGTTGGAGGTGACATTGTATGATAAGCATCACCAAAGACATTATTTTACAATTATAATTCTGGCTTAAAAGTCACATGTATTAATCTCTTTAGTTTCATTCAGCACAGAGATGACATGGAAGGGGGTTGGGCTGGATGGCCCTTGTGGTTTCTTCCAACTCTATGAATCTATGATTCTAGGTCCACTTTCTTCCAAGGATTCTCCTTCAACTCATACAAGATTGCCTCCATCAGCTTTGGAGCTGGGCACACAGAATGGAATAGAGAAAACAATACCAAAGAAGAAGAAGAGCAAAGTTGGTAAGAGGATGTGGTATGCAGAGAAAGGTCTGTATTGAATATAGCTCATAGGTCCAAAATGAGAGAGCTGGAGGTCCACCTTTGACCTGTGAGCTGGAGGTATCTGAAGATGCTAATGCAGCCCTAAAAAATGGCTATCCTTTGTGAAGTAGACCACAAACCTCAGTGTAGTATAGACATTTCCCACTCAGATTGGAAGGGTATAGGACAGTTTTTCTGTTTTCAGACCTTTCCATTTGACACTATCTTGTGTTCCATTTCCCCCACTTCATACTGTAAGTGAAACTGCAAGAAGGCAGAAAACACACACACACAGGGAGAGAGAATGAGAGAGAGGTCCTGATCATGCAGTTCCATGTTCTCCTCGCCATGTACACCATCTTTTTTTTAGATGAGCTACAAGGGGCCATCCAAAATCACCCCCTAACATATGTCGAGCCCCAAGAAGGGCTGCTGTTGCTGCCACTGCTTATCAATAAGGAGGGAGCATGGAGGCAAGTTAGGTCATGAAGAACCAAGTCCTTTCAGATCAGAGGAGGGAAAGGAAATGGGACTGTGTTCACAGATGAACTGTACCCTCCTACCCCTTACCGTAAAAATGCTTCATTTGAACTGCCTTCACCTCCTCCCTATTGATAAGCATCTGCCAGCTGTGGTGGATGAAGGTTTTGGATACTGTGTAAAGAGCTACAGAATAGCACTTTGTGTTCCATCCCAAAGGAAACATACACATGCATTAAGCAATGGTTATGTGCACATGGGTCACTAAAAATATTCTAATCTTACACATATGGAAACCAAGCTATATATAGACTCTGTTTAAATAAACTATCTACACTTGTTTTTACCTTCAACCAGAAGTTCATTTCTCATTTCATTAAAAAACAACAACCTAGAAACATATATCCTTCACACAGATCTCAAACTCTCTCCCCCTCTCCCATCTATACAGTAATAATTAACTAGTGTTGAGCTTTAAATATCATTATTGATCCTTCCATTCCATAGACTGGGACTAGATGACCTAAAGATTATACTAGTGGGAAAATGTCAGGGCTTTTCTTTCTTTCATTTTTAAGGACATCAAAAAGTTTTATTCCTCAAGGTGTTGATTATTCTTCACTCTCTCTTTATTTCCAATTGGTATTTCAATAGTAAGAGAAATAGGGGAATGTACAGAATGATAGAATTTTTCCATGTAACCAAACCTGAAGTTCAGGGGTGCAGTAAAATTCTCCATATAGCTTGGTAATATAAGGTCAATAACCTAGTTTCTAAATAAATTCCTGGACACCAAAAAATAACTACAGTACTTGCTAAATGATAATTTGTATTCACTAGCAGTGCTTGATGAACCCAGTCTTTGAAAACTCCAGGAAGGCTGCTCTTTCCGATATCTGCCTGACTAATGTACAAATCAAACATGAGTTATCCACTAGCTTTCATACCTACTGAATATTTCAACACAAGCCTTGGTTCAAAAAATGTATCAAAATGCATTTAAAACATAGAGATAAACCACATTTATAAGTGTGCATTTTAAGTTTTCTTTACAGTGTATTCAAATCACGGCTGTATGGTGCCCCTTCCATTCTCCAGAACATTCATCTCCCATGAAAATAGGACAGGATCTTGGTGACTTGGGGAGGGGGCCATCTTATTATGTATGAAAACTGTGGTAAACAATACTGCACCATCACATAATATCAGTCTCAGGACATTGTCAGCCCCATTTTCAAAATTTGGCATCAAGGAGAAGCTATATTGTGAACTGGGTTTTTGAAAGTGCCCCCCACCCGCTCCCCTGTTTTTTCTTGTTTTCCCATTTATTTTACAATAATAAGATGGAACACTTATGTTGCAATGATGGCAACCCAGTCTACACATACATACACATGCACAGAATCCCTTATTTTAAAGGGAAAATTAAAGAAATGTTGAGTTGTCAACCTTTGTGTGCCCATACTTGCTAACTCTTAGTTTGCATGTTACTCCCTAAGAGTCTAGGCATAGTAACTTCCTGTTGTTCATTTTACAATGCCCTCTCTTTTCCTGCATTATTATAACCTGTAGCTATCTCCTCTTCACTCTTCCCTCCATTAGATTAAATGGCTGACTCTGAACAAATAATTTTAAAATAAAGCTGGTTATTGTCATCCAATTTGATCACGCTGCTAGATAGATTCACTACTATCTCACACATTTTCCAACAAGAAAGGAAAGGGAAGGAAGGCTCCTTCAGGCCACCTCATAATAAGAGACACCTTCTCATCTGAATATTCAAGTCCTCCTCCACGTCTTATGGTAATTTCACATCATTTCCCAAAACATTTCCAATGACCTGGGTGACATATATTCAACTCAGCTTAATTTAAATACACATTTTAAAGGTGAATATTTATGCATATTTTAAAATGGTTGATAAATATGAAATGGGATGGAACAGACTGAGGGCATAGATGGGCCAACCCTTTTGTATTTTCCTCATGGATATGGTCCATCCCCCAGCACTTACATAATCCAACACAACAACAGGTGGATGTTC
>NC_056526.1:77108774-77142073 GCF_019175285.1 Sceloporus undulatus | reverse complement strand
TTAAGAAATCAGAAGAAGACTAGAACTTGGAAGCTATGAAGGAACTAGATAACATGCTGAAATATAAAGATATATCATTGAATACTAAAGTTAGGATTGTTCATGCCATCGCATTTCCCATTTCTGTGTATGGCTGTGAAAGGTGGACAGTGAAGAAAGCTGATAGGAAGAAAATCAACTCATTTGAAATGTGGTACTGGAAAGGAGTTGGATACCATGGACTGCCAAAAAAGACAAATAAATGGGTACTAGAGCAAATCAAGCCTGAACTCTCTTTAGAAGACAAGATGACTAAACAGAGACTGCCATATCTTCCTGGTATCAAAAGAAGACCTGACTGACAATAATGTGTAGTAAGGTATAAAGCAGTAGGCAAAGAGAAAGACTGCATTCCAGATGGATACTCAGTCAAGGAATCCATGGTCCTGAGTCTGCAAGACTGTTGATGATAGGAAGATTTGGAGGTGACTTGGAGGTCTTTCATTCATTGGGTCACCATAAGCTGAAGTTGACTTGATAGCTGTTAACAACAAAAAGTTGCCAAGTAAAATAAGGGACAGGGCTCCTGATCCTTTTCTTACAGTGATTCCCAAACTCTGGCCTTCTGGGTGTTAAGGACTTTGGCTCCCAGAATTCCAGACCATTGGCTAAGATGGCTGAGGCTTCTGGGAGATGAAGTCCAAAACATCTGGAAGACCAGAGTTGGGGAATCACTGCTTTAATGGTTGTGTAAAAGCAGGAATGTGCTTGTCACACAATAGCTGTGCTTGCTTTCTCGTATATCCATTGAAGGTACAGGAGCCTTTTCCCATTTCACCTGGCCACCCTAGTCATGTAATGTACCTCATTATTATTACTCTCATATTGTGGAGGCATGAGGCTGAGGAGAACTGGATTCTAGAAATGGGTGAGAATGTAATTTTGATTTGCTTGTGAGAAGGATTTTAAAAATGTAAGGAATTTCTTCATATTCAGGACAGAAGGAACTTGAGAGTTAGACAAACAGCCCCAGGGACCTTAGTGGTTTCCCCTTAAAAATCTGGGTTTGAATCCCTGTGCATTCAACCACATTTTCAGCACTGAACTAGCATTGCCTCTTCTTTCTTCTGTGAGATTCTCCACTCTAACATTTATATGTTCAGAAGTTTGATATTCCACTGTATATTTGCAATAACTGTACCTACTGAATTTGGCCAGTACAGATCCCAAAGAATGCAATTTCACATGAAGAATTTACCCAAATTGACAAATGTCTTGATATTTGGCATAGGAAAACATTTGTGAACTTCAGGGTGAGAATAGCTGAAGTTTTAAAAAATCTGAACACAGGAGGAACAAAATTTTCTATTAGCTATCTACTAAGTTGTGACTCCACCAAGAACTGAACAGCAAGTTAAACAAAAACTATAAGTCAACTATTAGTCAAACTGCAGTTCAGTCTTTAACAACGATGCTACACATTTATTTATTTTTCTGTCCTGCTTCAATAACTAGTTAGAATTGTTAAGATTTTCATATCAGCTCAGGAGGAATATGTTAAGATGTGCTACAATGCTTCTCAGAAAACCCAGCTCATGTAAGGCTTCATTGTCGTGTGTTCAGTTGCCCAGACTGGTAGTAAAAACAGTCAAATTTCAACCAATGTCACATTGGCAAATACTAGCAGTAGGACAAAGTGTTCTAACCAATGCATGGACAGTTGGTATTTTGCAATGTGGGGCATTTTCTAAGAAATGTTCACATTCACGGTCCAGCAGTCATAGGATTTTGAACATATCCAGAACTTGGGAAAAAAACTTTTAAGGATGACAGCTCCCAGAATTCCCCAGGTAACATATGGCTATGGAGGTCTGGGTACTGTAGATCAAAAAGTAACTTTTCCAAGCATTATTATTTCCCATTTATTAGAACACAGATAAGTACTTAAAATAAGAAATAAACTTTCTGACTCATAAATTCAGCTTCCATAGCTAATATGCTTGAAAAGAATGCAGTTGCTTGTAGAAGGTGCCTATTTTTTCCTATGTAATTGATGTTTTGCCCACAGTACAGTACCCAGGGGAGAGCCACTGAGGTATAATTGAGTGTTGGACTACAACTCCTTGCTCAGCCATGGAAACCCACTGAGTGGCCTTTGGCAAGTCATACTTTCTGAGCCTCAGAGGAAGACAAAGGCAAATCCCTCCCCCTCTGAACAAATCTTGCCTAGAAAATCCCATGATTGATTCACTATAGTGTTGCCATAAGTCAGAAACAACTTTAAGGCACACAACAACATCAAACCATAACTTTAGAGAGCAAGCATTGTGTAGTGGTTTGTGAATTGTTTGACATGACTCTGGATCAGGGTTTAAATCCTTACACTGGGGGGGGGGGTTGATTCATGGGGTTGCCATAAGTAACTTGAAAGCACATACACACATACTCAGTGTCAGTATAGATTCCCAGAGTCTAGCTATGGAATTCAGAAGATGTACTGGATACTGTCCTCTACATTAAGGCCATGTGGCATCAAGATGTCAAGTCTATAGACCCAAGACTGTTTGGATCATGTTTCCCTTTCCCTCTATTTGAAATACAGCGGTGTTGGAAAGGCTGTTTCCTTCAGGATTCAAATGTTCTGCAGCAGGTTGTTCTAATTTTCTGTTTTGTTTTGTTTTTGCAATTCCTGTATCTTGACTTTTCCAAGTCTAGGTGCATAGTCTCTGAGTCAAGCCAAGTTATTCCAACCTGAGAGGTATAGACTACCACAAGAGGCTCTTTTCTTTCTTGGAGTAAATATACAACAATATGAAACGAAAAAGCCAACAGTTTGCTGCCATTTTATGACAACCCAAATCTGCTACCTATAGGTAGCTACTTCTCCATGTGCTCAGCATTAGGGATAGTCCTGGGTTGTAAGCTTTATAAATGAAAACATCTTATAAATTAAGAGAGGACAATCACCTTTAGCATTGGATGTTCTCCAGTATGGAAGCTGGGGATCCAAACTGCATAGCTTTGGCTATGGATATGAGATCCAGTCATGGATATTTGCTTTATTACCTGTGAGGACTTTTGTGGGCAAAGAATGACAGAGAACAATTTTCCAGGCAGCTAAAGATTTTAGCTGTGGGTTTGAGTCACATAAGTGAGTTGTCTGCATTATTAACAGACCCATCTGCTTTTAATAATACAACAATAATTCATTCTTCTTACATTGACAGACTTCTAATCCTGAAGGAAGAGGCGTAAGTGCCTTTTGGTCTCTGTGTAATAAATAGTGTGCTGCCTTGTACATTTAGATCATCATTTGCTGCTATGTGGGATTCCATTGTGCCAAGTAGCTGCACAATAACAGTGCATTCAACAGGGATCTTGGTATCAATAAATAAGTAAACAAATTCCCACAGTTCACCATGTTGAAGTGTGAGAAGGAAAATGAAAACAATCTGTCAGTAGGTGTCTACACAAATTAGGTATTAACTTTTGCAAGTGCATGCGATTTTGCCTTATAATAGTGGAGAAGCAAGAACATCCTGTCTCTGTACTAAGACCTTTGTGTGCAATCTCAGTGTTCCCATATTAAAGCATGATTCAGAGCAGTGCCTCTTGCATTAAAGCTTGATTATTCTTATTACACTGTAGCCACACACAAAAAGGGACTTTCCCAGGCTTCAGCTTCCTGCACTCAGCACAGAAATTACAAGGAAGAGTTTAAAGTGCAGTTATTTGACAGAAAAGGGAAATCATTGGTGGCAAGGAACACTTAAGTGGTAAATCTCGGGCTGGGAATGTTTTATTTGTAAAGGAGCCCTTTTACAATTTTCAGAATTCTAATTCTAGCTTAATACATTTGTGCCTTGCTATTGAAAATAAATTTCAGCGTATGGCCTCATTACACACAAGCACACTCAGGCCAATATCCTTTTCAGCAAGTGTATAGTGGACATTTATGTTAGTGAGCCTGCATGGTGTAGTGGTTTGAGTGTTGGACTGTTAAGATTCTGGAGACCAGAGTTCAAATCCCAGCTCAGCCACTGAAACTCACTGGGTGGCCTTGGGCAAGTCACACTCTCTCAGCCTTAGAAGAAATGTGCCAAGAAAAACCTGTGATAGGTTCCTCGTAGGATTGCCATATGTCGGAAACAACTTGACAGCACTCAGCAACAACAAAAACAAAGCAATGCTGGAGTGGCACTGCTGAACTGCACTTTCGTGCAATGGATTGTTCAGTGGGCAGCAGTGGGCACTTGTCTGTAGAGAAACAGGGTAGTTATTCCCCTACCACCAAAATCCCCCCAGAAATTGAAGAACCTGGCAACTTTCTAGAAAACTGGGCCACTTGCATAATGGTTACTTTGGGATAAACTACGCAATCCAGATTAGGATATCATTTTCCCTGCCCCACAATGACTTCAAAGAGTGAAATTACTTGCTTAATTGTATTTATTCCTCTATAAATCACCAACTAGAAAACAGGCACATAGTTTAGTTAGTGTGATAGTAAGCAGTTTAATATTATCTCTGGGGTATATCTAAGGGAACGGGTGTGTGGACAAATGAAAGCAGTGCACCTCCTAAATAAGAATTCTTCCCTCAAATGAAATTCTGCTTCGCACTCTAATTTTTAAGCATTGCAGAAACTTAATGTCTAAGATGAGCATTTAGAAACAGAGTTTAGGTATCTGAATAAAAGGGACAAACAAAGTTGCCAAGTTACACAAAGCAAATATAAGAGTTCTAGGCATGAATGATTTTCAGTGTCTTGTTTTTGAAATGCTATGAATTTGAAGACTGAATTATTTTTTTATAAGGAGGGAAATTCTCATTTGGAAGGCCAGTGCCTTCATTTTGCTCTTCCCTATAACTACAATGTTGCATTATCTTCTTTACTTGCAAGTGAGGGTGCAGCTACACTGTAGAAATAATGCAGTTTGATACCACTTTAAGTGCTGTAGCTCTATTCTATGGAATCCTGGGATTAGTAATTTTACCACGCCTTTAGCCTTGTCTGCCACAGAGTTCCAGTGCCTCACAAAACTACAAATCTTAGAAGTCTATAGGATGGAACCATGACAATTAAAGTGGTACAGTAGTCCCCTGGCTTATGCGGGGGATCTGTCCCCCCCCGTATAAACCAAAAAAATGCGTAAGATCAAGTCCCATTCAACTGCATGGGGCTCGTGTTTGCGGTGTGGGAGAATGTGTGCACCATGGGCGCGCACGCCATTCATTCGCCCATTGCGTGGCTTCTACGGGTGCACTATATTAAACTGCATTATTTCTACAGTGTAGATGCATCCTGAGTGCACAGGGCCTGATCCAGATTGAGCTAATAATTCACAGCTATGGAAATTTAAACCCCTCCCAACTGTTTTAGAATTTGTTTTAACTATGTATTTTTGTTTGTTTGTTTAAAGAACCCTTAACTGGAATCAGTGACACTTGTCCCTACAGTCGGTTACGACAAGACATTCATGTCAACGGACTACCTTCACCATATATATTTATAAATAGTAGTTCATCCTTCAAAACTAATCTAGGCAGAGGGCAAAGACAGAGAAAAGAAGAGGTAGATAATGGATGTAAGTTAATAGGAAGCATAGGCCCAGGATAGATAGGCCTGAAGCAGCGTGCCGCCGCTAATACTAGGGTTCTGGAGCGTGCAGCAATCACACGTTCCAGAACCTTAGCACATCATGGTGGCAGCCTAATAGCGGCCTCCTGTCCACATGAGGGGGGGGCGCCATCTTGACGTAAGTGACATGCAACTTATAGATGTTACTGTGCATCGCTTACATCATGGGTGCGCCAATGGTTTTTCTGGGTTCTTTTTGGGGTCGAGGGACGCCAGACAGTTTGGCTCCTGCGGCGTCCTCCCTTTTGGGGTGGTTTGTACGAGGCCATAACCTAGCATACTGGTGAACTCTTGGGAAGGCTGATTGTTAGATGACCTATTTGAAACAATGATCTTTAATGTGGCAACTCTCCAGCACATAACTGGATTGAGGGAGATGAGATGCACTTGACCACATGTCATGCTTGAGATAGATATCTAGGTTGGGAGTACAACTGTTTTAGGTTGCCTAGTCAATTGCCCTAGTCAATTGCTGAGATGAATAATATAAGTAAAACTGGTGAGATTGATTCAGGGTGCATCTACACAGTAGATCTAATGCAGTTTGACAGCACTTTAACTGCCATGGCTCCTACAGAATCTTGGGATTTGTAGTTTTGTGAGGCCCCAGCACACTCTGGCAGAGATGCTAAAGCCTTTTTTTCAACTGCAAATCCCAGGATTCTATAGGATAGAGCAACAGCACTTAAAGTGGTGTCAAATTGCATTAGTTCTACAGTACAGATACATCCTTACATGTCCAGGATTAATTCTACTTGGATGTAACAAGAAATGATAAAACAAGAAGCAATAAAGATACAGACTGTTTGCTGAAACAAATCAGCTTCAAATCTTGGCTTATGAGTGGGCTTCTTTTGATAAATTATATTTATGAATAAGCATACAATTCAGGGCTGAGCTAGCAGTTCTCTGCTAGTGCTTCATTTTAGGGAGTGTACTTTTGCTTAAGCAGAGAATTGTAACTACCTCAGGAAATACAAAATCCAGGATTCTCTTGAATGAAGCTGTGGCAGGTAAAGTGGTGTCAAACTGCTATACCTAGAGTTTAGACACATTCTCCAAAGAGTGGTTAACTGAAAACAGAAGCAAAAACAAAAACAAAACTACTCCAACTTCCTCATGACCACATCAAAGAAAAAACGGGTTGGGTGGAAACCTGAGAGTCAGTCCTGTAAAAATAAACCATAATTTGTAATTATATTAAAATGCAGCAACTATGTTAATTTCCTTATTTTGTTGGGAAACTTACAACATTGGTGCTCACTCAATAAAAGGTATGCATGTGAGTTATTGTACTGCATTATTATATGGCTCATTGGTTAAATGCCTGTACTGTAGCCACTCACTCATAAACCACAAGGTTGTGAGTTCAGTACCAGCAAAAGGTCTCAAGCTCGACTCAGGTTAGCATTCTTCAGAGGTTACTAAAATGAGTACCCAGCTTTGTTGGAGGCAATTATCTTACACAATGTAAACCGCTTAGGAGTGCTTGAGTGCACTGATTAAGAGATATAGCAATGTGCTTGCTATTGTTACGTACGAATATTTGTAGTACAGTCAGCTCTTCTTTTTTTCAGGCTTGCCATCCACAGATTAGCGCATCCTTGAATGCCCCCACCCCACTCTCCTCAATGGCAGTGCATGCCTGTGCCAACATGGCTGCATGTTCATTGAGGAGAATGGGACTTGAGGTCCTGAAGTACTTACCATCTGTGGGGTGGTGCAGAATGGAACCTCAAGGAAACCAAAGGCTGACTGTATCTTTGATGTTTAAAAAATGCAGATACCATAAAATTTATTATTGTTGTGTGCCTTCAAGTCAAATGTGACTTATGGCAAGACTATCATGGGGTTTTCTTGGCAAGATTTGATCAGAGAAGGTTTGTTGTGGCCTTCCCCTGAGGCTGAGCAATATGACTTGTCCAAGGTCACCCAATGGGTCTCATGGCTGAGCTGGGAATCAAACCCTGGTCTACAGAGTCATAGTCCAACACTCAAACCACTATGCCACACTGGCTCATGAGATAAGTAGATGCTCAAAGTGTGTGGTTATAAATGCAATGAAAAAATGTGTTCAAAATTTAAACAAACTGAGATGCTTCACAAGGTACGTCGCAATGGAGATGAGAAATTCTCTCAGCTTCTCATTCTCCTGCATTTATAATTTTTAGAAACTTCCAATTCTTCCTAGCCCAACTAGGAAAAAATTTCTTAATTCTGATAACAAAAAAGAATGAAAGTGACATTCTCACCTTCACTCCTCATTGGGTTTAAAGTCATCCTTAGTACCAGTTCTCAGGCAGAGGTCTGCTACCTAGGCTTCATTACCTTTGCAACATGGGACTAAATCCAATATTTGCCCCACCCAGAGGAAAATCAAGTCCCATTCATTTCAATAGGTTAATGACATGGAGGACTAACATTGGATTTGGTTCATGGTATCCACTGCAAGTCTGCTTCCTTGTGGTTCACATCTATTATATTGCAACCATTACCTTTGTTGTATTTTTAACAACTAAATTTCCAACTTTCTCATGCCCAATGTGTTAACAGCAGCTGAATATTGTAAATATAATTGTATTTTAATGGTGGCAAATGGAAGCTTCAGACTACGTCTAAATGAAAGCCAAAAAGAAGGAAGGGGTAGGTGGGGAATTGCAAAGATTTATATTGGAACATAGCAATCTTTAAACAGGGCACAGGCGCCTCTGTAATTTTAACCCTGTTCCGAACACAATAGATATGTAATGATGCAAGTGATAGCCTCTAATGAACATCAAAGTACTTTTCAGGGAACAATGACACAAGTTGCAGTAAAAGTACAGATGAAAAAGCACAGCCATGAGAATGTTCAATTATGAATATTTAGATGGTCATGGAGAAATGGACGAGAGGAACACATTTTGAAGATAATTATTTGGGCACATTCTGTGCTGTACCGACACATTTATTTTGCAAAAGTATTAAGAGGTGGGTAGACACAACTCTTTTGAACAAAGTGTCTTGATAAGCCTGTTACAGACCATAGATAAGGAAAGATAAAGGAAGAATTGGAAAAATTCTGTCTAAGGACAGACTGCACATGAATGAAAACAACCTTGCCTTATTTAAAAAAAGCCCACATCCATTCAGTTAGTTTTTGCCAAATAAAACAGGCTTCTACCCTCATGTAAATCATCCCAATTGATTTCAACTGATTTACTGATTCTCTTAGCTGTTACATAACTGATTGAGTTGCATGATTTCTACTATGTACATTTAGCTGAAACATACAGTGTATCCATCTCTTCACTCTGAAACAAGTCGCTTCCTCCAGTAGTACAGTGCTTCCTGTAGGGCTGACATTATCATTAGACTGAGTGAAGTAACCTACTCTGGTATCATCTGCTGGTAGCTAGGAAGCAATGACAAGAGACTGGAAGAAAGGGTTGTGTGTGCCCAGTGGATGCCTCTACAATTTCCCTAAGCTATTGCACTACCCTGAGACACAGTAGAGGTCATTATCTTCTTGCTAGTGCCATAAGAAGGTTGTACTGCAAGCCTCTATATGTTGAATACTGTATGTTATGCTGCTTATTCCAGACAGCAAAAGATCTTGGTTGCCCTTGATAGCACCTTAGGGAGTGTGATATATCCAAGTGAACAGAAGTGAGTTACTAATGTGTTGGCAGTATGTCTGGAAGAGCAAACTATTTTGATATTAAAGTTACAGCTGTAGGAAATACTACTGTTTGAAAGAGTCGGTGGGAATAAACACAGTCTTAATCTGTTTTTGAGTCTAACCCCATTGATAAAATAACCATGATCTGAAAATATAATGTAGGCAGCAGTATTCCATGAAAGGAAGCCCAAAGCTGCACAACACATATTACAGGAACATGGAATGTGAGCAGCGTGAACGAGGGGAAGCTAGACATAATAAATCAAGTAATGGAACATATAAACATTGCAATACTTGGGCTGAATATGATAAAGTGGACAGGAATGTGACATTTTTATTCAGATGATTACACAGTGTTTTACTCAGGAAATGAAAATCTAAGAAAAAATGGGTTGGCCTGGATAGTGAGAAGGGATGTCGCAAAAGCAGTCAAAGGATACAACACAAAGTTTGACTGAATAATATCAATAAGACTTCATGGAAAATCCATCAATATACATAATTCAAACATATGCCCCAGCTACAGAGGCAGAAGAAGAAACTGAAAGATTCTATGCTGGAGTCTAGAAGGAAATTGATCACATTCACAAACCAAAACAGGAGGCCAACATGGCCAACAGTGTGCTCATCACAAACATATTCTTCAAGAAACTAAAGAGGTGACTGTACATGGACATCACCTCATGGCCAATATAGAAATAAAATAGGCTACATTGTTTGAAGCAGAAGACAGAAAAACGTAGTTTTCTCTGTAAAAAAAATGACCCAGAGTAGATTGTAGGACAGAGTGTGAGTGCTGAGGGGCTTTGCAACATAGTACAGCGAAAATCATATTGGGCAAATAGGCCAGTCACTGAGCCAGAGAATAAACTGACATAAATCACACATTAGGAATGGGAATACCATATATACTCAACTATAAGTCGACCTCATGTATAAGTCAAGGTCATGTTTTGGAGCCAAATTTATAGGTTTTGCCATGACCTGTGGATAGGTCGAGGGTAAAACCTGGAGGCTGCTTCATTGTGTGTATGTGTGCATATGGCAAGAGAGATTCTCACTGAGGATTTTTGCTTAATCATTTCAGTTTTCATTTCAGCCAGAAGTGTGGGCAGGAGATGACTCTTAAACAAACAGCAATATCATTTAATCACTCTGGACTCAACAACAACAACAACAACAACAACAACAATAATAATAATAATAATAATTTTATTTATAGCACACCTAATCACAAGGAATCTGGGTGGGTTACAGCAATAAAAATACATAAATATAAAATACATAAGAATAAAAATACACTCTTCTTCTTGAGCTAGCCCTGATGGAGATGGGTCAGCCTTTTCACCTCCTCCCAGGCCAAAAAATGATAGTTGCCATGGAGGGAGGGCTCTTCTTCTTGAGGCTAGCCCTGATGGAGATGGGCCAAATGCTTGGTGCAAGAGAAAAATAAACTGCTGTGCTGACTGCATGGGGAAATCTGAAAGAGCTGCTATCACATTACTATAGTGACCTATAAATAAATCAACCTAGGATTTTGGGGTCAATTCTTTTGGCATAAATCTTTAGAATTATAGATGAGTATATACGGTACATAAAAACCCATTGCAAAACACTTCAATCTTTCTGGGCATTCCATCTCAGACCTCAGAACAGCAGCAATAACTTTTGAAAAGCAACATTCTACGATGTGTTGCAGATTTAGTAAATTCAAATGTATTGATAAAATATATTCAATAGCTAGTTAAGCTAGTAGAAAAGTAACTTTTACATTTATGCTGCCTGCTGCTTTTCTGTTATTCTATTCCTTTGTAAGGGATTTAGGGTTGGTAGGAAGATGGCACAAAATATGTGGGAGAAACTGTCTAAACACCTCTAAAAATGCATTAGGAGTATTACAAATATCTTAAAATTAATTTTCAGAATTAACTAGAAATTATTTTTTTTACATTTCCTCAATAATTCATTATGCTAGTTTTGAAATGTAACATCATTCCTCCTTTGTCATCCCCAAAGTACCTCATTAGAGATAATGGTGGCTGATTCTATACTTCAGAATTAATGTAGTTTGACGCTGCTTTAACTGCCATTGTTCAATGTTATGAAATTCTGATATTTGTAGTGTTTTCTGAGATATTTAACCTTCTCTGTTAGAGAGCTCTGGTGTCACAAGAAACTACAAATCCCAGGGTTCTATAGGACAAAACCATGGTCCCATACAGACAGGCCAAAATAAAGCTGCTTCGGGTCACTTTGGAGGTATGCTGTTTAAATGATGCATGTGTCCTAAAAGTCCAGAAGCTGTGCTAAAGTTGTGCTTCTGTCCTTAGGACTGGATCATGGCTTTGGTGTGGCTTCCAAACTCTTAGGATGCATGCATCATTTAAACAGCATACCTTCAAAGTGACCCGAAGTAGCTTTATTTTGGCCTGTCTGTATGGGGCCCATGATAGTTAAAATGGTGTCAAACTGCATTAATTTTGCAGTGTGGCAGCAGCTTATGTCACTTGTAACTTCATGGTTAATGTAAAGCATAATGCAAAGTAGGGGAGGACTTATGGTGCAGCTGTGGGAGTGAAAGAGTGGGTTGTGACTAGAAACAGGTAGATCCAAGGAAGCCTCAACTCCCAAATGTCTAGCAGGATCAGCTCCCACCATAGGAGCCCTTTTGGTTCTGGCATCTTATGGACAAGGATGGGTTTTCTCTTCTCATTTGCTCTCAACCCAGTCCCTAGAAGAGCAGCTTTGAGACTGACTCAATGAAATACTGAATAGCCATATCCTCTTCAGAATATGTGCCTGCAAGGTCAACTGGGGAGATGTTGACATTCAGCCAGCATTAAGCACCCTGTGTGAGCAAACTGTTCACAGTGACCTTTTCCCCATCCCAAGCATTGAACATTCTTTCCATAGTCTGGTACGTGTGACTGTACAGTTGAGTCTGTGACAGCCCAAGAACATTAAGTGGGTGTGAGTGACTAACGATAACTTGTCTTCAGGCTCTTATTTTAGGGACTCCTGTTCAGAGTGTACACATTAACAACCATGAGCCTACATGGTGAGTGCTATTGATGGAGTCCTTTGCTTGCAGGTGGCAGTACTCGATGCTTTGTCACATGGTTGGTCTCTCTGACAGTTCCAGTTCAGCTTGTCATATGTAGCCAGCATTACCAGGAATAGCATTCATTGCAGGCTCCTAATGGGTCTAATTTGATTTCTAAAATTGGAATGATAACCTTGTTCATAGGTCCATTGAAAATGGGTAAATATGAGCACTGCATATGCTGCAGTACAGATTGCCATCAGAATGAATGCCATGGTGTCAGGATTTGTTCTAGAGAGAAGTAAGCAAATTTTTTTTGCCACATCTCCTTACTATCTCAAGAAACTTTCAAATCATAAAAATATGTCTAATGCCATACATAGTTTCAGCGAAACACAAATATCCACTGGGGGATTTGCATTATTCAACCCCTCCACTGAAAGCCAAAGTAACACAATGTACATGGTCAATGTGCATGGTTGACCATCTGTTTGCAGTTATGACATACAGTGGGCCCTTGGTATCTGGTGAGGTTTGCTTCCAGGACCTCCCTGTGGATACCAAAATCTGTGAATGCTTAAATCCTATTATATGCAATGGGGTAGTACAATAGTGTTCCTTATATAAAATGGCAAAATCAAGGTTTGCTTTCTGGATTTTTTTTTTTTAACTGCAAGCTGTGGATGATTGAATGTGGATGCAGAATCTATGGATATGGAGGGCCAATTGTACAATGTGCAATGGTAATGCATAAAGTCAATATGCCTTCACATGATAATCTGTTCACTTTAATATGCTACTGCAGGCACAAAGGTCTCATATGTACGTGCAACTCTTCTTATGCCACTGTCAGCTGGACATGACCATTGCACATTGTTCCCCCCACAATCATTCCACATGCACAACACAACATACGCCTGCATTGCTAACAGGATGCTGGCATGAATATAAAGAAGATATGAAAACCAGGCTGTGACCACCCAATTTATGAAATATGGATGTGAAACTGTCACTCTCTTTGTTCCATTTCTCAGAATCTCACAGATGTACACAGAGAGAAAATCCTTCCCTCATGGAAGTTTGTGAGGTTTTGTACTTGAACATTCCAGTGATGGGCTTTTAATTCAATGTTTCCAATCTGTTTTTAATAAAGTGCTCATTTAGTTGGATATTTATTTATTTATTTATCATACTGTTGCGATTTTTTGTTGTTGTTAAATTGTGTTTTAATTGATAATGCAAACCACTTTAGATCTGAAAGTGGGGAAAAGGTGGGATATTCAACAAGCAAACAAATAATTACATAATATTAATTAAAAAAAAAAAGACAGTTTCTGCCTTAAATGGAATATAATTATAGTGGTGTTGTGCATCATGTCCAATCAACTTATGGAACTTGGATGCAGGGCTTCCTACAGCCGCCTTACTGCTCCCATCACTTGCTTACTGTGCCTACTTTAAAAAGAAAGCTTGGAAAAGTTACTTTTGGGAACATAAAACTTCCAGAATCTGGGAGCCATGCTTGCTGAGAGATTCTAAGAGCTGTTATCACCCACAAAAATAATATCCTTCCAAGCTAATTTTTTTATTCCTATCTGCATAAAGAGGCCTCTGTGACCCGGGTGCCCAAGTCTCCAGTAGCAAAATCAATGTTTGGTTTTTGGAATTTATATATATTTAAAACATTTTCAAGCTGTGGATGCTTGAATCCATGCATTAAAAAAAATTTGGCTATGGAGAGTTGACAGTAATATAATTTTTGGCAAACAGGGAACCGGAGCCAGAACTGAAGTCTGTAGACAACAAGGCTGTTGCCACACTGAAGAAGTAAAGCAGTTTGACACTACTTTAGCTTCCATAGCCCAATGCTATGGAATCTTAGGATTTGTAGTTTGGTGGGGTACCAGAGCTCTCTCACAGGGAAGGCTGAATTTCTCACAAAACTACAAATCCCAGAATTCCATAGCACTGCATCATGGCAGTTAAAGTGGTGCCAAACTGCTTTATTTTTTGCGGTGTGAACACACACCAGATTTATCGCCACTCCCTCCCATTGATATTTGCACCAATCAGATATACTTGAATATTGTTTCTTTAAAATCAAATGTAGTTGATTTATCTGTTTAAGTCACACGCTTTCTTTCCTCCCAAAATGCAGTCAAACCAGCAACAATAATACAGACAGATTAAACATGAAAACATTTTTTTTAAAAAAACCCTGAAAACACAATAGATAGCAAGAAATGATGGTATATTAGTGAGAATGACTTAACAATGGCTCTTTGATTTGTTAAATGTCCTTTTGGATCAGGAAAATGAAGAAGATAATCAAATGTACCAGGCATTCCAATTGGCAAATGTTAGCTTTTCATTCAGTTCCCTGTGTTTGGAATAGAAACAGTAGATTCCAACTTGTTAGGGAGAAATTAGATGGCATAAGGTCCTAGATAGCTTTCATCTATAGAGCGAGGGCTGTCATAGACTATGAGGCACATTGGCAACATCATCCCACAAGTGTGGCCAGATGGCAAGTGTGTGCAAAGAGAGTTAATGAGCTTCAATGACTTGTAAAGGAAGTATGTGCAGTCTGCCAGAAAATTCCTTGAATAATATGTAGATCAGGCAGAGGAAGCCTTGCTTTTCTACTGCAAAGCTTTCACTGAGATATCTGGTATTGTCTTGCTACCATTTTAAATGGCCTCTTTTTATTTCCTTGCTCTGGTTTAGTCAGCAGCCCACACACCTGTTTTGCTTGCAAACAAGCACAACTGGGCTTGTGACTGGGGAAATGCTTTACCTCCTGGCTGTTTCTCTAAGTACAACAAACAAGTTCATGTTTAGACAGTACAGTGATCTCAATGGACAACACTTTCTTGTTGTGTCAATAGGACAGGAGTCTGCTGACCATGAGACTTTTAAGTTTTGTCTTCAGTCCCTCACTGAAGAAATACCATGTAACTGAAACCTCCGATAAGAGGAACTGTAAATCTTCGAAAGGTCTGATTTAAAGGGGCTGTATCAATCCAACTGCACGGTCGATCTAGCCAAATGCTTCTTGGCCAGAAAGTATTTAAGACACTTTCCCTGGGCTGTGGAGCACTGGTTGCATGTGTCTATTCTGGAACTAACAGGTGAAAGATTCAATTTCAACCATAGAGGCTGAACCCCCTCCAAATAGTGCATGAGGTCACTGCTTTCCCAAAAGACACTGCTCACACCTGTGGGTGCTGTTGGGTGAGCAAAAACCTTTTAATCACTCATACAGCAACTGGCAACAACATGGGCTATTTTTACATCCCTAAGTCAACTTGACTCATATTGTTGGCGAGTGAGTATATCAAAACATATGGAACTTGGGTTAGTTGAGTCCAAGATGATTAATGTTGAACGTGCGTCCCTATACCCAAGACAGTCATAATAAACAATGTTGTTGTTGTTGTTGTTGTTGTTGTTTTTGTTGTGTGCTTTCCAGTCATTTCTGAAATCCTGACCCTAAGGTGACCCTATCATGGGGTTTTCTTGGCAAGTTTCTTCTAAGAGGGTTTGCCATTGCCATCCTGGGAATTGCCCAAGATCACCCAGTAAAGTTAACATAATAATAATAATAATAATAATAATAATAATAATAATAATAATAAACTTTTATTTATATCCCACCTACTCTGAGTAGGACCAAGCAAGAGTCAAACCCTGGACTCAAGAGTATTGCATCCTAAATGTGTAAGTATGGAAGTATGGTTTAACAGTACTAAATATGGTTTAACAACAGCCATGATTTCCAGCAATGCATTCTGTTCTGAGAGCCAGCATGGTGTAATGAGCATTGGACTACAACTCTGGAGACCAGGGTTTGAATCCTGCTCGGCAATGTAAACCTACTAGGTGACCTTGGGTAAGTCCCAGGATGGAAGAAACTTGTGAAGAAAACCCCCATGAAATGGTCACCTTATGGTTGTGATGTTGGAAACAACTTGAAGGCACACAACAACACCAGTGCCAACAGCAACAACACATTGTTTGTTATGACAGTAACAATAGAAATAGGCACCACGAAAATGCAAAGAGAGTGGTTATGATGGGAAGAATTTTTTGCAAGGATTCTAGTCCCTCGTAGGTCCCTCATGGGCTACATCTGCACTGCAGAATTAATGCAGTTTGACATTGCTTTAACTGCTATAGCTCTATCCTATGGAATCCTGGGATTTGTAGTTTGTTGTGTCCCCCGTGCTTTCTGTCAGAGAAGGTTAAATATCTCACAAAACTACAAACCCCAGAACTTCATAGCATTAAGCCTTGGAAGTTAAAGTCATGTCAAACTGCATTATTTCTGCAATGCAGATGCAACCATAGTAGTAATGCTCATATGTTTGGATGAGAAATGTGCAAGATCATCACTGAGAATACAGCTGGGCCTAACTAATGTGTAAATGTGAATGTGATAACCACTTATTCTGAATGGATGGTATAGATTCAGCACTTTCCCTGATCAATATTATCAAAGAAATTAGCATATGCCTCCATTTACACTGTCATGGCAGAAGTAACACTTCATATATTGCGAGCCTTAAGATGACTGTGCTTGTGTATGTGTGCTCATGTGGGTCTGATATATGAGCTGTTCCCTGAGGCCAATTCATAACAAATTGATGTGTGCTTTAAATTGAAGTGTAGAGACACTGAAAAATTCTATGAAATAGCAAATGCTAATGATGTAGAAAACATTTGTACATAATGCTGTGCTATCAAATAATTCAAAATGAATGATAAACAAACAATAATACATTTCAGAAAGTGCAAACAGGCTCTATTAATGTCCTGCTATGAGTGGGATTGAATAAATCATGAAGGGAATCACACCAAGGATAGCTTGATGATGTACATCCATTCAGGGCTCCATAGTTAATTTGTCTTTCAGGGCTGACTCTGCCATAGAGTCCAGGTAGCAGAATTCAAGGTGTCAAAGAAATCATTAAATATTGAAGGATTGAATTGTTAACACCAGACATGGGAAGAGGTCCTTTTGGTATTTTTTCTTTGCCTCACATAGGCTGCATCTGCACTGAGGAAATATTTCAGTTCGATGTTGCCATGATTCCATTTTATGGAATCTTGGGATTTGTAGCTTGTTGTGACACTACAGTTCTCTGACAGAGAAGGCTAAATGTCTCATATAGCACTGAGCTATAGCAGTTAAAGTAGTGTCAAACTGGAATATTTTTGCAGTGCTGATGCTATGGTTCTGAAATAACTTGGCACTTTGGTACGGCTGAAAGCAGGTGCCATTTTCTCTTGACGTTTTCAGACATCAAAATGTCCCTTCCTGGATGGAAGCTGTTCCAGGCCTCTATACTGGATTCACCCTTTGATAATCTTCATATCTGAAAACCCAACCCACATACACACATTTGAAGAGGCATTTCTCACTCATAAGTTTTTAAATATCACAAGCGCAGAGAAGCCATGCCAAAAACATCTAAACAATACAAGTCAGTGAAGCATGAGTACCACTAAGTCACTTTTCCATGTGCCCTGCAGAATGGGTTTATCGAACAGACATCTATGCTTACGTCTGAAATTTATCCTGCCACATTTAATCACTAGGCAGAACTTAGAAAACCAATTTTCTTCAACACATCAGAAACTAAAGTCAAAACGGTGAACACATTCAAAAGCTTTATAAGAGCCATCTCAGTGTTGGTCAACTCAGTATGTAATTTCCTTTTCTGGAGTCATGCAGACATGCCTTGCCTTTTTAATTCACTTGCTGCCATAGCATGTATCCAAGTTCACTTAACTGGGATAATCAATCTTGGGTTTTTTTTCCAGGATTTCCTAAAAGATTCTCACTGTTAGCTGTGTGAATAATCGATGTGAATAGACCTAGGAAAACTGGGATAAAATTCTGCATGCTTTAAACATGCTTCAAATACATTCCCATCACTAACTTCATTCGAGTGCTGATGTGTGAAAGCAACAGAACTTGCAGAGATGCACATAGACGTGGTTCTGATGTTATAAATAGTATGAATAACAAAAACAGAATGCGTTAGTGAGATTATTTGGATAGTAGTACTAAAAAAATTACAGTGTCTGACTAGGGCCTCAGATGTCTTTGCATTGCCCCTTCAACTTTGTATTTTCTCTGTAAACAGAAACTCTATCACCAACAGGCTCAAGTCAGCAGCTGAACTAGAACAAGGCCTGGGTTGAAGATTTAAATATGTAATCTGAGGTCTTAAGAGATCGCAAGGATAATTATCACATGGATCAGGAGTGAGACCATCTCCTTAAAAGACATGTTTACAAGCAATTCCCACATACGTATCTCACATGTCAGTTGAACTTTGTTTTTTTCTCAGAAGCTTGAGAAGATCTCCCTCTCTCCCTCCATCTTTTATTCAACAGGCCCCGCTGCTCATTTATTTAATGCAGTATTTTTGTGCTGCCTTTCACCACTGATTCTGAGGTGATACACAACAACTAAAAGAGAACAACAACAAAAATTCAAAGAGCATAAACCAGTGATAGCTGCAGAAAGCAGAGTACCTGAAATATTTTAAAGGCATTCATACATGGTATGCTAAATGCACAAGATCCCCCTGATCTTAGAAGCAAAGCGGGATAAGCCCTGGTTAGCACTTGGATGGGTGACTGCCAAGGAATACCAAGTACTGTAGGTTGTATTTCAGAGGAAGGAATTGGCAAAACCACCTCTGAGGATAATAGTATCTGGGTCCTCACACATATAAGTCTTTAGTGGTGAGCACAAGGTCCTTGATTTGACCTGCAAAGTGATTTTGCATCCATGGGAACTCTTTCAACAATGACAAAATATGTTCCCACAGGATATTTTTTATCAGGTTTAGCTGCAATGCATCATTTTATTGCATACCATTATATATTAAGGCCTTGATTTTGTTTTAAAGACTCTACTTGTGACATTATATGTCACATGTTATAATGTGAAACATATAGTACTTGTGACATCATTTACTTTCCAAATTGTTATATATACAGCAATGAAAAAAAAGAGTTGTTGTTGGCCATTCTATTGATTTTCATAGAGAAATAATAGTGTTTAAAGATCCTTGGGGCAGATAATCTCTATCCATTCACCTTCCCAGGCACATTTGGAGGGAATGTGGAAGAGACTTTCCTAATGGCTGCTTCAAGACTTAGGAGCTTCCTTTCCAGGGATGGTAGGTTGGCCGACTCCTTACTGTTCTGTGTTAATTCTACTAAAAGTTTAATACAATTATAATCTTGATTATTTTTGTATATTTTTAGCTAAGTATGGTTTTACTTGTATTTCTTTTTAACTTTGGTCCCAGTCTTCAGGATAAGGTAAGCTAGAAGTAAAATAATTGATTGAGTATACAGTTGAAGTTCTGTATCCATAGATTCTGCATCCATAGATTCATCTCATCAAGGCTTGAATTTTTCATCATTTTATCATCCTTTTGTCCACATCTAACCCACCCCACTCTGGAGGCATGGAATTGACAGAGAAGAGTCTCTGGTCTCAGAGAAGTCCCATAGCAGAGTCCCTTAGCATGGGGTCCCATTTGTCTGGAGGAAAGAGTGCTTCAAAATACATGTGTGCTAAATGGTATAGGGTTTTTATAGATAAGGAGGACCAGCACTTGGAACTAGAATAATACCTAGCTTTGTTATTTTTAAAATGTTAAGGCGTTTTCCTGCTGGCTCCCACTGAGCTGTCTCTCAGCAATGATCTATGTGATTAGTTTCCTCTTGCTAGAGGCCTTTTATCTGTCACATATATTGTATTGTCTCAACTAAAGTTCCCTGACCTGACGGGAATATTACAATGGCCAGTTCTTAAATTAAGAGCATTGCTTTGATGACTCCAGTCATCATGGGAAGTTCTAGCGTAAAACATATGACTAGTTCTGTATTCTACAGGTATCAAAGAATGGGACAGTCTGTCTACAGACACTTGACAGTTCTCCTTGCTGTCTCTGCTTTTTTCCCCAGAGACTGTGGGTTTTCCCCTAAGTTTCAGTTTTAATAGAGAATGATTTATTGTTAACTACTCTCTTTCATGTTCCTCCAGTTATGTGGCAGTTTAATTTTAATACGAATGATATTATGAACCCATAGAGGAAGGTGACTAACGGATGTGATAAAGAGATGACTTCTCAAATCTTAGTTCTTCCTTTTAAAAAAAACCAAAACAGGAAACTGGGAAACCCCTCAACAATGATTGAAAAATCTCACTAAAATCTCACTCCGTGATGGAAATTATTCCCTTGAAGAGGCTTGAGCTCAGAACCTGTCAGGACTTTCTTGTCAGTATACAGTTCTTCTATTTTGGGGCTTTCCTAAGCTCCACTGGTTCTATTCTCTCATGCTTTACTCCAGAAATGGACAATCTCTAAAGGTTATATGGCAGTTTTGCCCTCCCTTGGTTCTCCTTATACAAACCACCATAAACTCCTGAAAACTGAAGATAAATCACACCCCAGAAACCAAGAAGAGGAATGATTTGTTCCCTAAATGCAATTTTGGTCACTTCCAGTTTCCCCAAAGTGCATTTTTGACCTCACCCCACTCCCAAAAAGCCCCAGGAGGGGAAAAAACAGGATTTATGTCACAAATTGCACCTATCAGAGACTTCTGGTGGGCTGATTCGCTTTTAAAGCCCTTTTTAGCCCTTTATAATAATACCAATATAGCAACAGCAAGTAGATCTCTATACCACTTATCATTGCACTTGAGTACTCCTTAAGTGGTTTACAATGTGTAAGCTAATTTCCACCAACAAGCTGGGTACTCATTTTAGCGACCTTGGAAGGATGCCAGGCTGAGTTGACCCTGGAGCCCTGGGACCAAACTCATAACCTTGCGTCTGTGAATGGCTGCAGTACAGGCATTTAACTACTGTGATGCCAAGGGTCCCTTTGGCATCTGTTCTTGGTGGCTGCACCTAGACTTTGGAACTACCTTCTCAGGGATACCAGAAGGGTCCTCTCCTTGCTATCCTTCTGTCAGCAAGTAAAGGCTATTTTATTCTTTGACAACTTAAGCTCTTTAAAAAAAAAAGGACTTCAGAGAGTGCTGTACACTAGTCACTCCACATTTGTGGCTTTGACTTTTACAGATTTGATTATTCACAGATTTTATTAATATGTTCTCTCTAGAAAAATCTAGGTCCTCCAGCGCAACTCTAAGATCAACGTTAACCAAAAGTCAAACTGAAGGACCTAGAGATTCCTAGAGAGAACCCTCCAGTAGGCATTTATAGCTCATCCAGCACAATTCTATAGTCAATGACTGGCAAATGTTGACCACAGAGTTGCACTGGAGAACCTAAAGATTCCTAGAGAGGTGTTCTCTCAGGTAAAAACATAGTGTTTTTGTTATTTGCTGTTTTGCCACATTCACAGGGGTCCTGTACCTCTAACCCCAGTGAATGTGGAGGGACGAATGAATTGTGTTTAGTAAATTGTTTTAGTTGCTTTTTAATCATTTTAGCTGTAGATTTCAAATTGTTTTACTATTGTAATTACTTTAATCCAGTTTGAACCTCCAGTTTTAGAAAGCAAAGTGAAAGCTGTACTCAGAGCCCTGGGGAGGAATAAATCACCAGTAACAAATGGCATGCCAATAGAACTGGTTCCATCTACAGAGACAGATTCCATTATATTTTTAACTAAAATGTACCAACACATTTGGAAAACAAAACAATGCTCACAGACAAGAAACACTCAGTATATATTCTAGTTTCTCAAAAAGGGGACATAAAAGACTGTAGAAACCACAGAGCCATTGCATTAATCTCTCATACAAATAATGTCATGCTCAAAAGAAATGCAGAGACTTCTACCATATATGAAACAAGAAATGCCATATGACTAAGCTGGGTCCAGGAAAGGTAGAAGCACTAGTGATCATGTTGCTAACATATGTGGATAATTGAAGGCACCAAAGAATTCCAAAAGAAAATCAGTATGTGCTTTATAAATTACAGCAAAGCCTTTGAATGTATAGATCATGAAAAGCTGTGGACTGTTCCTAAAGAAATGCATGTGCTACCACATTTGATTGTCTTGATACATAACCTATACTCGGTACAAGAAGCTACTGGGATAAATCTTGGCATGTCTTGAACATATTTCAAATACATCTGCATCATTGATTCTGTCTTTATTTGCAGTGCTGGCATGTGTGAGCAATAGCAGTTTTAGCAATAGCACTTTACATTTCCATATCACTTCAGAGTGAACTAAGCATTTTCTAAGTGATTTAAATATGTAAGCCAATTGCCCCCAACAAGCTGGGTACTCATTTTACCATTGTATGAAGGGATGGAAGGCTGATTCAACTTGAAGTCCTGTGGAATCGAACTCACAACGTTGTGGCTGCAGTTCTGGCATTTAACCACTGTGTCATGAGAACACAAAGAGATGCACATAGATGTGGTTCTGATTAAAAAAAATAGTGTGAACAACAAAAGCAGAATGTGTGAATGAAATTATTCACATAGGCTAAAAAAACAACATATGAATAACCGCCAAGAGTCACCATCATCATGTGCATTTTTGTATGGACACAAGAGAGAGCCTTCTTGCTCCCAGGCTGTGGAACTCCCTCCCACAGAAAACTGGCCCCATGTCTGCTCTATTTCTACCACTAGGCAAAGAACCTTTTATTTAGACTGGTTTTTGGCTATTAACTGGTTGTGTACTTATTAACAGGTGATGTACTTCTCATCTTTTATAATAATAATAAAAAATATTATCAAGATTTATTTTTTATTATCTTTTATGTTTTAAATGCTTTCATTTTTTTAAAAATGTAGAATTTTAATTTGATAGTTTATTTAAATGTTTGTGTTTTATGTCTTTGTTGACTTATGTGAGCTGTGTTGGACCACATGCTGGGGACAGGCAGGGTCTCTCTCTCTCTCTCTCTCTCTCTTTCTTACACACACACACACACACACACACGGGAGGATGAATTCCTCTGTGCAAACACTATATTGGCCATCATACTCCAGGAGCAGCCTGGAGTATGATGGCCCCAAAGCTATTATGAATTCCTCTCATTACTTGTGATTTCTGAAATGAATCTTTCTCTACGCAACCCATGGCCGCAGCAGTGGTGCTGGGTGGCACAGCAGGACACTGTTTAAACAGCCACCTGGCATCATTCCAGGGTGCTTTAGATTTTCTGGGACGATCCAGAGCAAATGGTGAATATTTTTAATTCACTGTAAGGAAGGGATGGGCCAGATTTACTGCAGAGGTATCCATCCCACATGAAGACAACCTGCAATCGAATCATACATTTGGCCCTGTGTCATCTGGACAAGGCAATGCAAAGGGGGGGGGGACTGGTTCATTTGGTCTGTGTAGACAAGCCCATGGTTAACTTTTGTGAGCTGTGTTGAATCCCATACAGGGAGAAATGCATATTTAGTCTCTTTTTTTTCTCTCTCTCTCTTTCATACACACACACACACATACACATTATACACACATCACGCACAAATTGGGGGGATGAAATCCTCTGTGTAGAGCATTATATGAGACATATAGTAAATACTCTTCTTGCTCCATCAAACTCTGAGAAGAAGATCTGATTTTATGGGGTTTTTTTTTTTTTTTTGGTAGGATTGGTGCTGTCTCATTTTATTGAACTGTTGGTTTTTAATACTGTTTTATTCTACTGCCTTCATTATTCATTCATTGCTTTCCGTAGCTGTTTTTTTTAATGAAATGCATATACTGTAAATAAATAAATACATAATAAAACAACCCCATTTCTTGTGCTCCTTTCCTCATTTGAATAATGCAGGGATTTTTATGTGATGACTTGGCGCATTTAAAAGGAAATGTTTCACAGAGATAATCACAGAAAATGAACACTTCTTGCTTCAATTATTATAGTTTGGAAATTCTGAACTAAGAGGATTTTTGAAGCAATGACAAATGGGACCCTGATGGAAAAGTCACCATGTTAAGAGGCATTCTGAATATCTTAGTTTGGGTATACAGACCTATGAAGAATGTACAACTGTGCCACATTGAAATAGTAACAATGATTATTGAAATAAGTAAGTGCTTATTCAGATGCATGCAACAATAATGAAAGGTTGTTATATCAAGTCAAGTGATCTCTTTGAGCTGACACTTATAAGAAGCAGATATCACCAAAGGAACTCATAATTTCATTGCTTCTCAAAGCAGTGGGAGCCAAACTACACATTGACCATGGCTTATTTTAACAAGCCAAAGTAGGGATGGTGTGGATGGAAGTGCAGTGTTTCCTTTCTTTATGTGAAGGAGTTGTCAAATGACTAAGTGGCCATGTTCTGAGTATTGTTATTGTTGCGATGTGCCTTCAAGATGTTTCTAACACCCCTAAAGCCAATGCATCACAGTTTTCTTGGCAACATTTGTTCAATGGTGGTTTGCCCTTGTTTTCCTCTGAGACTGAGAATGTGTGACTTCTCCAAGATCACCCAATGTGTTTCTGTGGCTCGGTGGAGATGTAAACCTGGTCTCCGCTGTTTTCTCTGCAAAACATGTGGCTATTTTCTGTGTAGAAAATATGTTTTCTGCCAAAAGTGTGAATTTTGCAGAAAATATGGCCCCAACAGTGAAGATTATGATTTGTCCAGGATTCTCCTCATCAGGCTTTTCTGACACCAGAGAAATGTGTTTTTTAAAACAATATTTTGAATATTTTCAAGTATTATTGACATCACTAAGGAGAAACAATGCAACACACAGAGAGAGAGAGAGAGACAGAAAGAGCTATATTGTGTCTAGACTATGTGGGCTGCCAAGTTTACTTTGCTCCAGGTGTCAAAAAAACTTCCAGTAGCCCTTGCATGCTTTTAAAATATGCCAGAGTTTACCTCTCAAACCTTGCCTTTTCTGGGTAATCTTCTACCCGCTTTCTGTGTTTGTATATATAGATTTTGGTCTGTATGTTATCTTGTTGAAATCTTATCTTCCCAAACCGTTGACCTAAACAGTTAGTGGAAACTAAGCTGGGACTGAAATGATGTCAAACATAATAAGAAAGATAAAATCGCTGAAAGATGGCCTTTCCTTCTGTGGTGAGGCAGAGTTCAGAGGGCTTAGCCTGATTTAGAAGGGCAAGTGGCCACCCACTTTGCTATCACTTGATGTTCCTTAGTACATTAAACAAAAACAGATTTTCAAACATCAAGGGAGAACCTACTTTACTTTGGTGAAGACCATTAACTCTTTTGAATAGGAGAGATTCCATTTAAATTGTACACTACCCCAAGATCTATGGATATAGGGAAAGATAGAAATATTTTAATAAATACATAAATAAAGCACTGGTGGAAAACTTTGGATTTTTCCTACCTAAGTTGTATAAATGCATATGGCTTCCAATATGAATCAGTCCCTAAAGAATGTAATACTTTGGGCCTGTCTACATGGGCCATTAGAAATGGTTTACCCCTTCCCCCACTGCAACCAGTCCAGATAATGCAGAGCCACAGCCCTGATTTGGGTGCAGACTGTCTTAACATGGGAAGGCCAGTTCCAAGTCAAATCCTGGCCATCCCTACCTTAAAGTCAATTTTAAAAACTTATCTTTTGCTTCAGACATTCCAGGAAAATCCATACCTCTCTGGAGCCATGCCAGGCAGCTGTTTACAAAGTGTCCCACTGAAGCTCTTGCCGCCACCATCACTGGCATGAGTGCCCAGCCATGTGATTGATACTAGGCATCTCATTTTTGATGAGTGTTGGTGCTGAAAAGCACAGTGAGACACTGTGCAAATAGTTGCCTGGTACCACTCTGGAATGCAGAGTTAAAGGGGGAAACTCAGAGCAGCTTCAGGTCCACTAGAATACTCTGATGGCATCTGAGAATATTTTGGCTAGTGTAGACCCACTAGTAGACTTTGTCCCTAGCTGCATTGCCAATCCAGGGGTATGTCTACCCTACCCTTCCGTATACAGTTATAACAGTCTGGTATCACTTTCATGTCTTCATAGCATAGAATTCTGGGATGGTAGTTTGCTATAAGAAATGTAGAGCACTCATCTGAATGCTAGCCCTAGTCTTCTTTGGGAGAGAATTCCAAGCCACTCACCAAATGATAAATACTAAGTTTTTGGAGAATGGAGCCTTGACACTTGAGTGATAGCAATCTTCTTTACCTCTGTAGTGTATGGATACACTGTAAGGGGCCATTTTTCATTGTCAAAAATTATTCACTTGTTCATATAGATCATTTTTTTGACAGTCCAACAGCTCTGATACAGACTGGTACTGTAGCAAGGCAAAAGGATTATACATGTTACCCACTCTGCTGGGGTCCCAGTCCAGATCAGGTCACCCCACACTGATCTGGTGTCCCAGGATTAGCACAGTTACCGTGATAAGATTTCACACTGGAGGAGACACTGTGGGTTAGGGCAGATAACAGGATTTCCTTGTTATCCCCTTCTTAACTGCTTCAGGAATTGCCAGAGGCTTAAAATATTCCTCAAAGTATGTAATAAAAGATGAAGTGTTCAGTGCATGTCTTCCCTGTGATAAAGCCAAATATCTGAATTCTTTCTGAACGCTTTAAATATTTCCCATTTGAAATGGAAACTGTAAAATTAGGAGGCTTGAAACAGTGGCCTTGGGCAAGTTTCATTCTCTCAGCTCCAAAGAAAGGTGATGGAAAACCCATTCTGAGCAAACTCTGCCAAGAAAACCCTGTTATATGTTTGCCCTTTGTGTGTATGTGTCTTCAAGTTGCCTGCCGATTTATGGCAATCCCATGAATTTCATAGTCTTCTTAGGCAAGGAATACTTAGAGATGGTTTTGCTAGTTCCTCTGAATATATAGTGTACAGCACCTGGTATTCAGTGGCAGTCTCCATCCAAATATTAATCAGGAATGATCCTGCTTGGCTTCAAAGATGAGACAAGATCTGGTACCTTTAGGATACTTAGGTCTGTAGGTTCACCTTAGGGCAGCCATGGCAAACCCATGGCAAGTGTGCCAGAAGCAGCACACAAAGCTCCTTCTGTGGGCACATGAGGCTGCCAGTGAGGGGAGGGAGAGGAGGCAGGAGAAAGAGGATGTGGTGGCAGCAGCCCCATGCCTCCAGCCACCCATTTGCCGCCAGTGAGAGCCAGGAGGGAGGAAGAGGAGGAGGAAAATGAAGAGGAGGAGGAAGAAGAAGAGGAAGTGGCAGCAGTGGTGGCAATCCCATGCAGCCATATGCCTGCCTGCCCGCCAGCCTGCCATCAATGAGAGCCAGGAGGGAGGGAGAGGAGGAGGAGGAGGAGGAGGAAGCAGTGGCGACATGGTGTTTTGTCAGAGGGGGGTTGCTATTGCTAGCCTGAGGCTGAGAGAGTGTGCCGTGTGTGTGTGTGTGTGTGTATGCACAATGCCTTCAAGTCATTCCTGGTGACCCTAAGGTGAAACTATTATGGGGTTTTCTTGGCAAGCTTTGTCAAAGGGGGATTTCCATTGCCATCTTCTGAGGCTGAGAGAGCATGACTTGTGTGTGTGGTACCGTCAAGTCATTTCCAGTTTATGGCAACCCTAAGGTGAAACTTTCATGAAGTTTTTTTGGCAAGTTTCATCAGAGGGGGGTTTGCTATTGCTAGCCTGAGGCTGAGAGAATGTGCCTTGGGTGTGTGTGCACACACACATCTGTGTGCCTGGCAACCCTAAGGTGAAACTATCATGGGGTTTTCTTGGCAAGCCTCTCTGAGGCTGAGAGAGTGTGACTTGTGTGTGTGGCGCCTTCAACTCGTTTCTGACTTATGACGACCCTAAGGTGAAACTATCATGGAGTTTTCTTGGCAAGTTTTGTCAGAAGAGGTGGGTTGCTATTGCTAGCCAAAGGCTGAGACAGTGTGCCTTGGGTTTCCCCCTAGAAGTCCACCCCCATGGAAGTCCCAGGCTCCCAGAGGTCCCACATGCAGAAGTCTCACTCTCCCCCCCCCCCCCCCCAGTACCAGATGACATCCAGTGCGGGAACTCCACTGAATTTGGGCACTCAGTCTCTAAAAGGTTTGCCATCACTGCATTACCATCACCATAAGTTGGAAACAACTTGAAGTCACACAACAACAAAATAGGAAGAAGCTGGTTTTAGGAAATAGGTACTCCACTGTCAAGATAGAAAAAGTAGCAGAGAAATAAAAGCAGCATGCTGCAAAGCAGTATGAATGAGCTCTGTCCTTGCCAAGCCAGCTAATTCCCATATGTCACATGAGAATGTGAAATCTTTCCCATCTTAGCACGAGATCCAAAGGTGGATGACTTGCATTACTCTGCATGAATAAGATGGTTATTATTTTTCCTTTTCAGAATAATTATATGACTCAATTTGCAAGTCAGTTACATAGTCTTACTTACACAAGAACTGTTCAGGACATTAACCCTGAATAGGGTATAACAACATGAAAAGAAGCATGGGTCTACCCACTCATTTCCTGACCTTCCCACATTGATCATGGGAGGTTCCCAGACATCTAGCAGTTACTTGCATCCCCTCTAATGCATGTGGAAGTCCTTTCAGATGTTGTCTCACAGGGGGAACCCAAGAAAATTTGCTGCCTGAGGTGTAGCAGCACCCTTCCACCCACAGTCATGGTACAAAATTAGCAAAGTAGGTCAAGTTATTTGGCTGCTCAAGGAATAAAACTCCACATGTTCCCTGGCAAGAGAAGTTAACCATTTTCTGCCTTTTTAGAGTAATAGAACCTAGCACCTGGGATGGCTGTCTAATGATAGAGCTGAAGGCTGAGCCAGCACAATGCACAGAAGCATTTGAAGGAAGCTCACATTCATGGCTTCAGCTGAGGCATTCTGTTCAGACATGACTCCAATTTCTTTTCTGTCACTGTGAGCAAACCACAAGGCATTAGGTTCTCATCCCTCTCCCTTTCGAATTACATGCAGGTAGATGTGCATGGCTCAAAATGTTTAACTTTGAAGAAAACATACAATATGCTTCAGTCAAAGTGATAAATGCATACATTGTATGGGAGGGGGGGGGGAAGTCTTGTAATCCAGTACTGAGCAAGTGTTGGGGGGAAATGCATTTAGAGAAATCAAGTAAAGTTAAATGATGAGGTATTTATCTCCTTGACTAACAAACAGTAGCAAGAACATTGACCTCCACTAGATATTTCTGCATTATAACAGAGATGCCATCATAACAATTGTCAGTAAAATCATTAAAAGCAGGTTAGAGCACCTTTTTCACAAAAAGTCTTCTCTTTAAAAACCAAAACAAAAAACTTCACCCTTTGAACCAAGGTTCATTTGATGTTGCCAGCTGCACAACCTTTGACTAGTCTGACCAGGAAAACTGCATTCTGGCATGTGGCCAAGAATGTGGTCCCCAAAGCTCAGCATTTCAGGGTTTGCCCAAATACCATTTGTATCGTTGTTGTTCCATAAACCTCCGGGCTCTTCCCATGCTCTGCAAGATGCTACGAAGGGCAGAACCTTGACTCCTGACGTTACTCTTCAAATCAACAGGTAAGCAACCTTAACATGTGGCAAAAAACAGTAAAAGCCTCTTGTAGAATTAAAAAAGCACCAGATATAGGAACCTGTCTTAGATGTTTATCACACGGGATGGATCCCATGCAGAAATGGGATTTAAAAATCTGGAAAGAACCCCGCAAAAGCAAGTTGATTTTCAGACACGTCGGGGTTAATAAGCAATAAAGTGACATTAACCCGAATGAAAAGTTGACACAGCCTGCTCTTTTTTATTTTTGGGATTTTCTAAAAGTAAAAAGGAGCATGTTTTGTCCAATTTCTGTTCAGGTTAACCCGCAAATGTCATCTGAAAATCTACCCATTTTGTGGGTATTTTCCAGTTTAAATTCAGTTTCTGCGCAGGATCCATCCTGTGTGATAAATACCTTGAACTAGGTCAGACTGTCTGCCCATGTAGACCAACACCATCAACTCTGGCTAGCAGCTCCTATCCAAAAATTCAGGCAGACCTGTCCCCTCCTTGCCCACTCAGAGCTTACAAAACCTCTTAAAATCCCCAGGCCAGAATGCAACCTGGGGATTCTGGGAGTTATGTTCAAAACAAGTACATTTCCCTAGTTCTGCAACTGATATTCAAGCGTTTCACCTGGAGATGTCAGAGACTGAACCTGGAATGTTCAGTCAAGTGAAGCATTATCATTGGGCCTCTTCAATTAGCTGCTGAGCTTCTTCTCAACATGCTGTCTGAATTTAAGTGAATGTTAAAGACCAGTCTCTTCCAGCAGATGATTTTTACATTGTGAGTTTTAAATGATGAATTTTAAATGCAGATTATTTTAATATTTGTATATCTTATTTGTCCTTTTAAACTGATGTGTATTTTGACTGATATGTTTTAGGTAAAAGGTAAAGGTTTTCCCCTGACAAGATTGTCATGTCCGACTGTAAGGGGGCAGTGCTCATCATGTCCAAAACGTTACAGCCATTGCACCATTCAGGGTCTCAGGGTTACAGAATTAGTACTAGTTAAAGTAATTGAACTGTGCAAGACCCATTTGAAATGTAGGCATCAACATGGGATAGTCACATGTAAGGGGAAAAGACATTTGAGTCTCACTTACTGTATATGGAATGTGGATTTAGTTTTTTAGTAGCAGCTGCAAGCCCTGCCTTCTTCATATCCTGCATGCATTTCCTTGTTTTGCATTTCTTATCAATGTCTGTTCTGTCATGGTGTGTGGTCTTGGTATGCTGTGTTTGCTGGGCTGTTGCCGTAGGACAGCATTCTAAGATATATGGGTAGATCCACTTCTTTTATTTTCTCTTTTGTCGTATACCTGGCTCTTATTCAGACCTATTAAAAGACAACTAGTTGCTTATTTGCAAAATACTCCACTTCAGACTTTCTTGGAGCTTCCCTTCCTTCTTTCTTTCTCCAGCCTCATGTGCCAAACTGCTTGCTTGCTGTTCCATAGCCCTAAGCAAGATGGGTCTCTCCACAGAATCAATAGTTTTGTCTGAGTAAGAAAAGCAAGGGCATTCTAAGATTTAGAGACTTGGCATAAGTGGCTGATCTTCCCTCTGCAGCATACTTGATTTCTTTTGGGAACACTGCATGTTTGCTGACTTGCCGGAAACAATTCAGCATTGACTTATAAAGCCCTCACTTGAGTTGAACCATGAATGCCTTAAAGACCCTTTTCTAACTTGCTATATCATTGCAATGCCTGTCATCAACCATCTGCCATAGGAATGGATTCATTTGTTTCCTGACTATGCCATTTTCAAATATATTTACTCATAGTTCTGTTTCTTCACCAGTAGTCAGCAAATATCCTTGTAATTCCTATCAATACTGTGTATTTTCTTTACACTGTGTGTAAAACTGTGTCAAAACTGTGCCTCTTTATACATATTTATATATATTTAAATGGGTGCATTCTTGAAAAAGATGGATTTAAAATGGATTTAAGCAGTCTCTGAAAATATGTACATATGTTTATCAACATGTTTTAATGGCTGAGGTCTATGTGGTCAGCAACTTTTGAAAAAGTGTGAAATATATTGGATAACTAGGACCTAAACCCAACATGATGCTTGTGGAGAACCAGTGCCCCCGGTTACACAGGATTCCTCACTTGTTTTCCCTAAAGTTATTCGAGTCTTTTCTTCCTTCAGCAGCTGCGTATCTATCTCTAGGTCCTACCACACTCAACTTTACACTTTACCCCTCTTTATTGATAAATGTTTTCAGGTACTTGGTAGCATATTTCTGTTGCTGTTACTAAATAATCACTCCGGGCCACTCTGTTGTGAACAAGAAGAAAGATAGTTTTTATTTACCCAAAGAGCTTCTGATGTTATTTCTCTTGGTTGCTGGTTCTTAAACCTTATGGTTACAAAATGTTATTTTACTTCACTGCTCACAAAATTACCACTGTTTCAGTTCATTATTTTCGGTTACACTTCAATGGTGTTACAGTGGTTTCCCCTACAATCTATGCAATAGGAGTATGAATCCTATGGACATTAGATGTTAGGCATAATTCTTCAGAACTATTGTGGATCCAAGCTTTCACTTCACTAGCTTTCTACTTTTCACAGAACCTGTTACTTTAAACTGGTTTCGCAGGACTTGTCTTGTCTGTTTTAAATTTATCATCATTATCATCATTATTATATTTATTTGTATCCCACTCTTTCCCCAAAACTGGGACTCAGAGTGGCTTCACAGCATTAAAAACAGTACAATTTAGAACATAGAAAAAAGCAAATTAAAAAGGAATTATTACACTATTAAACAGATAGTTATTAAAAGAATAAAATACATTTTAAAAAGATAAAACTATATATAGAAAAAAATATTTCAATTTTTTTTAAACAGTACAACTAACCAGCCCTTCCATATAGCAATTCCTTAAATGCCTGTGTGAACAGGTAGGTCTTTACCTGCCGGCGGAAGGCCATCAAGGAGGGAGCCGTTCTGATCTTCCTGGGCAGGGAGTTCCAGAATCTAGGGGCAGCCACTGAGAAGACCCTCTCTCACATCCCCACCAACTGTGCTTGTGATGGTGTTGGGATGGAGAGAAGGACCTCTCCAGAGGATCTCAGAGTCTGACTTGGTACATACAAGGAGATACAGTCTGCCAAATAGTGTGGACCTGAGCCACGTAGGGCTTTATAGGTAATAACCAACACCTTGAATTGTGCCCGGAAACCTAAATCCCAACTACTCCACAGGCAGTTTCTGTCACCCCAAGCCTTTTGAACATTTTAGGGTCCTCGACAGTACCTGCAAACCTGTTCCAGGGGTTTTTCCATCTTTTCCAAGCAGGTTTTGAAAGTGTGGAGGAGGTCTCAGGGAAAAGATAGAATTTCTCCCTTCCTGGTTCCACTGACAGATGCAGGTCCATCACTGGAAAATTTTGGCAGATGTTCCAGTTCCCACATCTGTCCAAGAGGGGCAGACAAGAGCATTTCAAACAGGAATTTGCAA
>NC_056526.1:77052529-77108764 GCF_019175285.1 Sceloporus undulatus | reverse complement strand
CAAGCAAGTTCATCAAACTTTTCCAGAATCTGGATGCCTCTAAAAAACAAATTAAAAGTAACTAGAAAGTATTACTTTTTAGCCACATATGAGGAGTAGTGGCTGAATTTGGGGGAAGGTGTAGAATTCAGGATTTTAAGAAAGTCAGTGCCCTCCCCCCCCCAGGGCTGCACTGTCCCACAGTGACAATACGTGGTCTTTAGGTCAAATAATTTCCACCCTGCTTTAGAGAGTGGACAGATCAGTGGCATCATTTTGGGGGCTGCAGACCATATCGGGTGACACCTCAGAGGAGGAGTGACACCCAGTTGGGCCATCCCCTTTCCTGTCTGTTCTGTCATGGGCTTTCTCCCTGGAGAGGAAGCCCAACAATGGAAGAGTGAAGGCATGAATGTGCACCCTTCCCAGTTGCTCTGTCTTTGAGTTTTCTCCCTTTTGCCCTTTCTGTCCACTGCTTCACTTGCACAGTCAGGGTGATGCAGTGGCTGGGGAAGGAGGGAAACCAAGGGAGTCCGCCATGACAACCCTTCCAAGGTCTGGTTGGGTAGAGGGCAACTGAGTGGCTAGAGAGAAGGGACAGGCTTCCAAATTAGCAGGAAGGGGTGGGGAAGGCTAGGGAGTTTATCGCTTGGGCAAATAAGCCGGCTTATCTCTTCTGGTTTCAATTCTGGATCTGGGATACCTCTGGATGTTATCAAAGCTAAATTGGCACTGATGTAGGTGAGATTCTGCCACCTGGATACATCCCGGGTCAAAGCCTCAGTCAGCCGGCCAATTTTTGGAAGCTCCCTGACTTTGAAAAGGTTCTGACTGACTGAGACTTTGACCTGGGATGCATCCAGGCGGTGACATCCTATCTAGATCGGTGGCAATTTAGCTATGATAACATCTGGGGGCATCCCAGATCCGGAATTGAAACTGGAACAGGTAAGCTGGCTTACTTGCCCAAGTGATAAGCTCATAGGTGAAACTGTAATTAGTGATGCCACTGCTTAGCACTTTCTCACATGAGGGTTGAAAAATGGAATTAGGCTAGCAGTGTCTGTGATGATACTTTATCACATGATACTGTGACTGTCCAGTAACTGGCCTATAGTCCATCCCATCAGTGCCTCCCAACCACATTGCTTTTCCACTGTTGATTCAAGTGTGATATGTTTCTGCTGCTGCAGTTCCAATATGCAGGCAGTACATGGTGCAAGTGGCTGTGATTCTGCTCCACTCTTCCCTTCTTTTCCTTGCCATTCTTAATCAGGCTGTTTGTCTTTCACCAGGGAGCCCTGATGGCACAGTGGTTAAATGCCGGTAGGGCAGCTACTACGTTGCGAGTTCGAACCCACAGGGCTTCAGGTTGACTCAGCCTTTCATCCTTTCATAGGTCAGTAAAATGAGTGCCCAGCTTGTTGGAGGCAATTGGCTAACACATTGTAAACCGCTTAGAAAATGTTTGGTTCACTATGGAGTAGTATCGAAGTGTTAAGGGCTATTGCTATGTTTTGAGTTCTTTTTCTTTTCTTTTCTTTTCTCTTTCCTTTCCTTTCCCTTTCCTTTCCACTCCTCTCATTTCCTTTTTTTTTTACTTAATGGGTTGCCATGATGTGCAAGTGTACTAAAAGTAAATATAAAGATAAATACCGATTGAAAGGCATGCTGGGAAGCAGGGACGTAGCCAAGGGGGGGGCGTGGGGTCTGGACCCTCCCTTCCATTAGATACAATGAATGGTGCGTGCTGCTGTGCCACCGTGCCCAAGCCCCATTATAATGGTAGCGCTTAGTCTGGAACCCCCCCTTCCCAAAATCCTGGCTACGTCCCTGTGGGAAGAGGTTAGGGCAGGGAGGCAGAGTGTGGAGGCTGGCATGAAAAAGCCAGAGGCCAGGCAGAAGCAGTACCATGGTGATTTGGAAGAGCTGTGTGATAACGAATGTCCCAAACTGGGTATACTTGCATTTCCTAGACTAACACAATTGTGGTGCCTCACAAGTTTGGTGTGATAAAGTCCATAGATATTCAAAGCAGAATATAGTCCTTCAGGTTAAAGGCCATCTAGGAATGCATGGAAAATCACTCCCACCCTAGAAACAGGTGGATAATGAGTGTTACTCAATGAACTGCTGAGACACATTCATGGCTAACTAATGAGCTTTTAAGTCTCTGGGACAACAACTGTGAATGGCACCCCAACTCCTTTCATTCCTCATGCTCACGAACAAGTGTTTCCTCTTGTTTTGCCTGTTACCAGCTGGACCTGTAGTATAAACCAACCCAGAGGGAGTATACTTGTCATACATTCAGCTGATGGTTAGATGGGGTGGCTGCCTGATCGTGTATGCAATCCATCTTGCTAGTGGCCTATCTGCAAGTCTCCTTCAGCCAAATGCAATGATATTTGGTGTCACTTTTAAAATGAGCAATTACAGCTTTAATTAAATTAACTTGAAGATTTAATGACAAATGGTGTAGCCAAAGCCAGAGCCCTCTCCTTTTTATTTTATTTCTTTTAAATACCCCCATTCCCTTAATCACTTAGAACGTCAGAGATGGGATTTTGCTGTAGCAGCAATTTTCTCTCAGAGCAATGTTTTAACAGCGGCGGCAGCAATAACTTTCTTGGATCTGTAAATGCCAGGTGTCTGTAAAATAGCTCTTCTCTGGGGAGAAGAAAGGAATGCAAAGAGAAGCATTAACTATCTTGGCTGGAAGCCCAACCTGCAGTGGTTGTGGGAAAACCTACTGCAATGACACAGTCCTGCTACTCCCAATTAGCATCAGGGTAGCTCCAAGGAGTCAAAGGCAAGGACTTAGGGAACGCTTGTGAGTGAAAAAGCATTTGCTGCCAAGCAGAAAGATGGTGACATGGATGGGAAATAGCATCCAGTCTTCTCAAATAAGACAACATGCTCTCCTGACCTTTAGATAGAGATGCAGATGTTTTCATGACCCATCCAAAGGGAGATGTCAGCAAGAAAATTCTTCATAATGTCATGTACCCTGTTTCCACTCCCTTCCAGGAAACATTGCCCCCAAAGTATGTTTGATACCTTTGTTGTGTTCAGACCAACTGAATTAATTGAGCAGTGCCCCTTGAATACTATTACTACTACTACTAATAATAATCAAGAACATATTTATTTCTTTTCCACCTTTACTCCTCATTAGGACTTAAAGCAGCTTACAACGATTAAAAAACATTGTTAAAAATCCACAAAATACAAAGTTAAAACACTGTTAAGCAGCGCCTAGCCTGCAGAGCCTTCTCCTCTTTTTTGTTAGTGTGGGTGGGTGAGTACTGAGTACAAATGAAAACTGGGAGACACATGTGGCCAAGCAACATCAAGGTGTGGTCAATATGGCAAAAATCATTAATGAGGAAGAGCAGACAAGCTGGCAGAGGCTGCAGCAGTTTGCTTATGCCTGAGTCTACTGGGAAGGGCAAGATGGTATGCTTTCCTTTACTCTCCTCTCTTCTCTCCTGCCCCTGCTGAGTAAACTGAGTGCAAGCTGCTTTTGCACTTTGAACACAGTTTACAGCAATCGAAGTAAGCTGAGGACATGGGGGAAAGTGGGAGGAGAATAGACACACTCAGACATTTTAAAAGCAGTTAAAAAGGGGGACAGCAGAGGATTAATTGGGACTGTCCCTACAAAACTGGGACAGTTGGATGACATGTTGTTGCTGACTCTCTGGTCTTGGGAATCTCTGTGGAAGGTCTGGATATACTTTGCAGAGAAGTCCCACCTCTTTCCATTTCATTGAAAGATGGGGCAAAGTTAATATCCTCTCTAGTGAATCCATGATTAGATGGGAGGTAGTATGTTTTCACACAAGGAAGAGGAAGAAGGAGCAAGCACTTGCAAATAACCAGCTCTATTTCCAGAGACTGTCTCAGTGAGGACCTGTAAGTGCTCTACAGGGCCAATTATAAATGAATATTGCAAATACATTCACAATTTTAGTCACTGCTTCCCACATTAAGGCCAGTGAGTGTGCACTGTCCATTTAGGGATGGAATGTGTAAATGCCCCCAGTGCGCTGAAAATACCCCATGCATATTGTAAAGTTGTACTTTTCAAAATCTGAAAAAAACCTGGCATTGAATCATGAATGTTATGCCCAAATGTCTTGGACTCAGGAGGTTGGTAGAAACAGGGGCAAGGAAGATGTATTCACTTTCCTTTACACAAAAACCGGCTCATGGAAGAAGTATTGCCTAACCTGTCCCCAAAGGGAAAACCCCATTGAAGGCTTGTGTTTAGAGCAAACCCAGGGTACAATATGGGCTCGCCATTCCCAACACCAGTATAGAAAGGAGGATTCCTGTCACAAATCCTCCTTGTACTGCAGATTGCTCATGGGATGTGGGTGGAAATATTAGTCCACCACACCCTGATTGATCAGAGAACAGAGCCTTGTCACTTGCAGTGTTTGCTGCCCAATAAATCAGGACTGAGGGTGGTTGGGCCAGGACATACTACTTCACTAAGTAGTGGATCTAGAATCTCAGTCATCATTGTTGTTGAGATCATTTGTGATTCACAGTGGCAATGAAAACCAGCAGTTTTGCCTCCAATTAAGAAATGATCAGCAAAAATATGAGACGCAACAAACTTTAAGGGAGCTATTTGAGGGCTAGAGTCCAATTTGTTTTGTGCCTTTAAGTCATTTCCAATTTATGATGACCCTAAGACAAATCTTTCATGGGGTTTTCTTGTCAGGTTTCTTCAGAAGAGGTTGCCATTGCTATCCTGAGGCTGAGAGAGTGTGATCTACCCAGGATCACCTAGTGGGTTTCTTGACTGAGTGGGGATTTGAACCCTGTTCTCCAGAGTCATACTCCAACCTTCAAACCACTTCACAATGCTGTCTCTCTTTAGAATTCAGTACTTTATATATTTTCTTCAAAGTTCAGACCTGGGCTGCATCTACACTGCAGATATAATGCAATTTGACACCACTTTAACTATCATGGCAGAATGCTATTGAATTCTGAGATTTGTAGTTTTGTGAGATATTTGGCCTTCTCTGTCAGAGAGTTCTGGTGCAACAAGAAACTATAAATCTGAGGATTCCATTGCATGGAGACATGACAGCTTAAGGAAAGTCAAACTACATTGTTTTTACAGTGCACATGCCCAAAGCTTAGAGCGGATTCACTCCCCTACTGGCATGGATGCCACCACTGACATGATTGCTGAACTGAACATGTTTATGGCTGAAATCAGCTCTTGGAATAGACTTGGATGTTAGCAAAGATGTGCTTAGATTGATGGTAGTGAAGAGGACCCCTTTTATAGACCACTGAAGCATAAATTATAACTTTAAAAATATAGACATGAATATATTTCTGTGATATTTATTAGAATAATAAAAAGGGAGGCACTATATTATTCAAGAGATTTGAAAGCTTGTGAGACTGAGTGAGCCATCCACATTCAGAATTTGTTGCATGATCTACTGTATTCATCACAAGCACTTTCAGCATCTTGGACCCTGTGGCTATGTATCGGAAGCATGTGAAACACATGAAAAAATATGCTGAATTCCTTGTAATCTCACTCTGTGAGGTGAAAGCTTCTTGGATATTTTGTTTCTGTTTCTGAGACAGAAGTAAGGAAAGATATACATCTCTGGTGTGGGTGCCAGCAGTGAAGAAATGACAGTCCTGCAGTTGCATGGCATGTCCAAGGTTATTTTCACGCCCCAAACCCTTTCTTTTTACTCTATCCCTCTTCCATGAAATTTGAAAAGAAAATATATCCCTTTATTCATCCACAAAAGACCATATAATAGTCTTGTTTTTACTCACATTTTACAGATGAGAAGATTAAATGCAACATCAATGTACACATTGCATGACACTCTGCACATATCGCCCTGTGTCTCCCCCTTTCTCCAACAGTGCTTGCAGGCACTGCCATGACAATTTACAGGCCAGGTCAGATGGAGGAGGAAGAGGCATACAGCAGTGCTCAGCTCCAGATCTGCAACTAGGGAAATAGAAATGTGGTTACTCTCCTGGATTTCCAGAAACTCAACGGCGATTTGGGAGTTCACCTTTATTACAGGCATTGCCTGGTTGCCCCCCACTTTCTGGAAGTAAGCAGCCATGGCAATACCCTTGTGGTCTGGGGATATTGATGGGGTGAATGTTGCACAAGGAGGTAGTGAATGTCTCCTTGTACAATGTCTCCAAAAACAGGCACACGTATCCATAAATCCAAGTTACAAGGGCATATGCCATCACAGGTGTCTAGCCATCTCTCCCAAGTCCAGCTTTTGATACTCTTTATTGTAGTACATTGCCTGAACTATTTCTGAAGTATCATGTGGAAAACCACTTATAAAGAAATACTTTTAAAGGCTAGAGTACATTTGAAGTCTGGAGTCCTCAAGTTAAAGACTTCAGATGAGCATAGTCCTAAATCCTGGAGGACAACAGTGGCAGCCCTCTAGTTATGCCTTGAGAACCATTCCTTTTTATCATCTCTTGGAAACAGAATTCTGTATGCCAAATAATCTATGCTTCATACCCTAAACTAGCTTGCTGGTTTTAGATGAGGTGGCTATATACTGTAGTCATATTCAATTGCCAATAAAGTCAGCTTCTTTGCGTGGGATGAGGAGGCAAACCATCTTGCTGTTTGCCTGAAAAAGTCCAAAGTCTTGGTCTTAAGATCATCCCAGCTAAAGTCATGGAGTCAATAGGCTTAACATAAGTGTTGACTTCTAAAGTCTCATTGATTCAATGGATTTAGGGCCCAAACAGACAGGCCAAAATAAAGCTGCTTTGGGTCACTTTGGAGGTATGCTGCTTAAATGACACATGCATCTTAAGAGGTCAGAAGCTGTGCCAAACTGCATTCCAGTCCTTAGGACTGGGGCGTCCTAATTTGCCATGGCTTCTGGCCTCTTAGGATGCATGGATCACTTAAACAGCATACCTCCAAAGTGACTCGAAGTAGCTTTATTTTGGCCTGTCTGTTTGGGCTCTTTGTCTAAGAGACAAAGCAGATTGGTGGCTTTGAGCAAGCTCTGGCCGGTTCAGCCTCAATTGTCCTCCAATCGTCCTGGAACCATGGTGATCAGATGCCACTGTCCCAGAGCCAGCCAATACCATGGCCCTGAATGGGCCACTGGCAAGGAGCACTTTTTCAGCGCTCCTGTTCTGGCTGGCTTCAGGATGTCTTAGGTGGCCACGGAGTGCCTTCTGTCTGCTCCAGGGGTATGCGTCATCTGCACACTCCTCCCCCAAAGTGACAAGACAAGAAGTCTGTTTCAGGGCTAAATTGACAGGCTCTGGCCTTGGGCTAATCCTGGGTGAAGTGGCATAGACTTTTTGCTGTTCCTTTCTGCCATTTCAAAAGCCAACCCATGCCAAGTAAGCAAGTGGCAGAAGTAGGCAGCTCCCCTGAGAAGGCCCAATGGGGCCTCTTCAAGGTGACCTTAGTAATCAGGGCAACTGAATGTTTTTGAATAGCATCCATGCCACATGGCAAGGTATGCTACTTCGCATACACGTTTAGCGAAATCTCAGTAATGGCCTTCAAGGGTCTGTGGTTTCTAACTGAACATGTCTGAGCAGTGATATTCAGGGACCTCCATGTGAGGAGTGCAGTGAGAATTTAAAGGCGCAATCTCAGACACTGAACTTTTTTAGGAGCCAGGGTTTGGCACTTTGGACAGCTCCTTTTACATGTATAATAAAAACAGAGAAAGATGCACCACACCCTGACATGGAAGCCGCCAGCTGCCACTGTGCCTGAGCCTTTGGGTGCATCTGAAGGAGCTCTTTGGAACCTAGCCCAAGTCAGAGAGGGGAGTTTGCTGATCACATTTCCCCCCTCACATGACAATCACAGCTGTCCTTTGATTACTCTGTGAAATTGCTATCATGGATCATATTCTCTTATCAGCTCAGGCAATTATCTAGCAAGGTAGGCAAATTAGTAAATCTACTGGGGAGTGATAAGACTATCATATGCTTGTTATCACTGCAAGAGATGGTGAGAGCTCTTCTGAACTTAAAAGTGGTTACAATTAATGAAATGACCTTCATCACTCCTTTCCAAAGCCAGCATACTTAGGGTTCTTGTCTACTTAATGAAGTTGTCTTCCTTCCTAAGCCATTCAGTGACTTTCAAATAAGAAATATTGCAGTCTTAAGCTATTCCTATGCAACAGCATTGGAAGCGATTAACCTTATCTCAATATGGCTCATTAGTTCTGTATTGTATCCAGTCCAACATCATTCTACAAAAGGCAAGGCACAGTATTTTAAAAGTACATCAGCTACATCTGTTCAACAATACGTAGTTGAACATGATAGGGAGCACTGTCTTGTGTTTTTATTTAACCCGTAGTTTAATGTTTATATTATTCCTTAGTATTGTATTATTTTAAATAAAATCTAAAATTTCAGTTAGAATCAATGCCAAATTTAGACATGGCTTCAAAAGTCAGCAGTTTTATTCATCCCGAAAAGCTAGGATTGGATTAGCTTTTCATCATCATTTCTCTTATCTCTTAAAGAGGTATATTAATGGCCTGCTGCACAGAACTGTTATAATATTAGAATCTTATTAATGTTCTACCAAAATGACTTTATTTTGTGGCCATTTTTGTGACTACCTTCTAAAATGTCTCTGATTTTTGTGTTATTCAATATTAGTCTGAACCACTTTCATATTGCTTGGATGCTGCTTTGTTCTGTCTCATTCCTTCCCTTTACCTTCTTTCCACTTCATTGTTTTTTGTTGCCATTGGTTTGGATCCAATGGTATCATTACATTAGTGTAAATAATGGTTCAGATATGAGCATATGCCACATGATGGGGTGAGTTCCCATCACTAGTCCCAGCTCCTGCCAACCTAGCTGTTCAAAAGCATGCAAGTGCAAGTAGATAAATAGGTACCACTTTGGTGGGAAGGTAAACAGTGTTCTATGCAATCATGCTGGTCACATGATCACAGAGTAGTCTCTGGCAACGCTGGCTCTTCAGTTTAGTAACGGAGATGAGCACCACCCCTTATGGTTGGACAACCTTGTCAATGGGGAATACCTTTACTTTTACCTTTTATGAGCAACTAGTTCTAAACTATGTGCAAAAGGAAGGGAATTCAATGCATTTTCCAATTTATCAATCAATTGTACATTTTCTTGTGCGTTCAATAGCATGCCTAGAGACCATAAGAGCAATTGGTCTACCACTTGTTCTGTACAGTTGGAAAAACCATTAGAACATTACTAGCGTATTTGTGAAGCTTGTATTTGTGAAACCATCATGCCAAATAAGGCACAGCAATAATAAAAATCACGCAAGTTACCCAGACCAATGGATCTGTAGAAATGTATATAGAAGCCCTGTTCTCCATTATCTCTGGTCACCATTAATAAATGGAATATGAATTCACTGGGAAATTGTGTTTTCTGCCAACTATGGTCCAAGAGAAAAGGAAAACAAATTTAGTAGGGGGGAAAAGTTAAACTCTTTTACATCACAAATGAGATGTCCATTTTGCCTTGTTCCTGGTGGTCAAAGGGGAAAGTTGTACCCATGAAAGATGGTCCACTAGTAGGAAGGCATGCAGAATTAACTACAAGAAAAAAGTCTTAAGAACATCAACATCTCCAAATCAGGGTGCAGTGCTGGCTCCAGGTTTGGGGCAGTTGTTAGTCACCCTGTCACAGTCACTGCTGTCTGTCTGTTTGCCATGGGATAGAACAGCCATGGTCCTACAGAATCACACATGGAAGACGAGTAGAGGATGCTTGTCTGTCTCATCACCCTTGTCATTGTCTGTCCGCTCAGAAAGGATCCAAGAAGATGTTAAAGTGAGCAAAACATTGCTAGTTTGCCTGTCATTCTAGGGCTGTAGGCACAGCATCTGCTGCTTGTTAATCTTACTATATCATCTCTCACTTGCTGCATTTCTGTTAGTCTCAGTTGATTCATCCTCCATATTGCCATGTGCCATTCTCTCTTTCTCCTCCATTAAGCACATTTTTTTCAGAGCCCCACACCACAATATGTTATTAAGCCTTTTATAGTTGTAAGTAAATCTACGTCATATATGTTTACCAAAGAAAACTAGCCTACTGTTCCTGTGCTAGACCCTGGAGGGAGTAACAGTGGTATTGTGGGACTGGTTTCATCTCTCTGCTGCTTACCAATTACAACTAGTCTGCTTGTGAGATACATGACTATCACTCACATTTTCCAGCAGAAGAGGAAATGACAGCAAGCGGGATGGGATGCTGGGTAGCAGCTTCCGTGTCTTAATTCTGGATCTCTACCAGTAATCTGAGCCATGGCAAATGTGCCTACCCATCATATTGGTCTCATGAGTGCAAATTCTAATAGGAAATACAAATGGTTGCCATTACCTGGAACACTTAGATGCTCTCAGTTTGTCTTCTCTTCCTAGGCAATTACCAAGATAATAATAATAATAATAATAATAATAATAATAATAATAATAATTTGTTTTATTTATATACCGCTATTCCAAAGATCATAGCGGTGAACAGCAAGTAAGCTAATTAGCAAGTAAGCTAATTTGCCCCAACAGTCTGGGTACTCATTTTAGCGACCTCGGAAGGATGCAAGCCTGAGTCGAGCTTGGGCCCTTTTGCTGGTCTTGAACTCGCAACCTTGTGGTCTTGAGTGAATGGCTGCAGTACAGGCATTTAACCACTGCAGTACAGGCATTTAACCACTGCACCACCAGGGCTCCTGGTGATAAAAGATGATAAAAGCAGGATGATATCCTGGCACTCAGAAGTAATAACTATAAGCAGTACATGGAAAGTCTCTCTCTCTCTCTGTGACATCCCAGAAAACCTAATTAGAATTCAAGGTTTAAAGATGATTTCTGTGGATACTTATTGTACAGGTATTCATATGATAGTGAAAAGTCCAGTGGTGCATAAAACAACTAAATTAGCATACAGTAGGTTTCTTTTTGAAATACTGCAATGAAACATAATTGGCTGTCATATTTCATTATTTTTATGTATGAAGTGGATTTCAAGGTATATTTATATATACCTGGACCCCACTTGTTACACATTCAAATTATTAGAGTGCTGCAACATGTCATATACACGGTATTCTGAAGGAGAAAAGTGTATAATACAATTACAAAACAAATGAGTGGAAAGGTAGAAAAGTGACATGCCTCTAGATTGCTAGAAGGCAAAAGTTATAAAGGAATGTGATGGAGTGGACTAAAACACAGCCAGAAATTGCAGAGAGGTAGAGAAGCACCAAGCATGCACCAATGTCCATGAAGATTAGCAAGCAAGGGAGGGAATAGGCCTGTCAGGATGGAAAGCTGCCATATATGTCAAAAGCCTGGATGACCCAGAAAAGATTTGGCAATTCAAGCATCTCAGACCTCAAGACATAATGAGGATGGCAGTGTGTGTAGAGGGGCAGAAGGCAGAAAGAGGGAAGCCTTTGGAGAGAATATGGAAAAATTGACTCCATAAACAGAGCCACCCTTTTACATCTGAGATTAATAAAAGGCGCAAGTCCTGTAATTAGTCTCAACTAGAGTAGATCCACTGAATCTGTGGAATTTGCTCATGTGTTGACAACCAGTCCAGTTTTGGATTAATGTGTCTAATCCAATGGTGACTAACCAAACAGTCAACCCAAAATAGACAAATTAGTCTCAGAAACCCAGTAAATGCTTACTCTTCAAGTGAAGCTCAGAAGAGAGCAGCCCCTAAAGAAGTTGGAGTGGCAGGGAGTACAAATAAATTCCTTCCACTATGCAAATGAGGGGAAGGCACATAATGGCTCTCTGAGGATGTGAGAATAAATGGTTGAGAAAGTTGTTTGAACATGTATTTCTTCAAATTCATTATATTCACTTGGATCTAAAATAGTCCACTGAAGACTCTACCTACTAACGGAAACTTTCAATTTTAATAGACATCCATAGACAAATTTAATAGACATATCTTGTCAAAGTACTAAAGACCAAATGTATTCAGAGGATATACCATTGGCCAAACCACCTCTGAGTATTCCTTGCCTTAGAAAACCCTGTGAAATTCATGGGGTCACTGTAGGTTGACCAGTGACTGGAAAGTACATACAGACACACAACCACTCATAAGAGTAAAGCTGAATGGTGAACATGGACATATGTGTGTTAAATCTTCCTTCTAAAAGGAACATTTTGGAAGATGTGCTTTTTTATTTTAAGAAAACTAGTGTTTTTAAAAAGGTCAAAGGAAAAGAGTAGATGATATAGATATAAGCTGCATGCACACTGGAGGAATATTCCAGTTTGATACTGCTTTAACCACCACGGCTCAAGGCTATGGAATTCTGGCACCGGAGCTCTGTGGTGTCAAACTAGATTATTTCTTCAGTGTGGACACAGCCACAGATAACACAGGTATGAAGTTCACAGTGTTGAACATGACACAATATCTCATAAACAGACTAGAGAAACATATGTAGCTGAATTTGCTGCTTTTGAATACTCATTACAGACCACCAGAAAGAGGCGTCCGGGAGCTGCCTCTCTTTTCCGCATAGCTGCGCTGCAGGAACCAAATTGCATGGTGTGGCTACGCGGAAAACAAAGGAGCGATGAAAAGTGGCTCCTTTTAGTGCTGCCGCCAATTGCTGGCAGTGGCGCAAACATATCACTGCTGTGCAGGTCCATCTGGATGACGCGCAGCAGTGACGTCACAGCTGCACATGCTGTGTATACGGCACCGCACAACGATGATGCCCTCGTGATGTGCTAGGGTTGCGGGGCGTCTGGAAACAGCGCCCCGAGGCAACTCTAGCACATCACCAGGATGTGTTAAAGGGCCCATCTGGACCGGGCCAATATCTTGTGCACAGGCCATTAAATCAATGTAGCTGTTCTGTTTTATGTACACCCAGAGTACATAATAGCTAGTTATCTAGTTACAAATAACTAGTTATCTTGTAATTTGTTCTGCTTCATAATAATGAAGAAATAACTATAGTACATTCTGCTTCCACATTCATCATCAATAACAGTATCACTATAACCTTTTGATTACTTTGACATTTATGGGGATGTTGCCTCACTCATTGGTAGGAAAAGCCCGCCTGCCTGATGTAATGGACCAGCTGGTTTGCGGGGTGCAGGGAAGTGGCTAGAGCTGCCACATCTCGCCATGGCTCGGCCCCCAGCACCTCACTTTCCCAGGAGATGCCAGGGCCCAGGAAAAGCCCTGATTGGTGAGCCACTGGATGGGAGGCAGGACTTCCAGCCCAGGCAGGGGACTGTGGTTCCTGGCATGCCTTGGGTACTGGAAGTGGTTGGCGATTGATCCAGCCGATCCAGATAGGGTGGGACTTCCTGCTGCAGGGGTTGCTAGGGCCAGTCTATTTAAGGCCAGATTGCCCAGCCAGTGTCACTATTCGAGCAAGGATCTCCCTACCTTCCCACCCTGGATTTTTTTGTGGTGCCGACTGTGGGCAGTGTTGTCACAACTTTTGGGGGTGGCAGCATGAGATCTTGGATCTGGCGGGCATGGCTTGCAGTGCTGTGGAGCACTGGTTATTGGGATTCCCAATGGGACATGGGGGCACTGAGATGGAGGAGGAGGTGCCAATGCAGGGGCATTCCCCTTATCAGCATCCCCCGGTGACAAGGGGGGAGGGCTGGAGGCCTGGTGCCCACCCATCAGCCCTGGACCCAACCATGACCAGGATATGCGAGATCATCGATCAACAATCAGGTTGGTTGACACTTGATCCTGAGCCATGCCTTTGGGGCAACCCCACCTGTCAGCTGTAGTTCAGAAAGTTGTGGCCTGTTTTATTCCACATGTGGTCTCCGTGTGTCTTATTGGCGTGGCCCTCCTCCATCCCACCTTTCCTCTGCAAGAATATGACATGATTCAGATACTGGTTCATGCTGCACTTCATGCTGACTAGGGATGTATTTAAGTCTTTTACTCCAAGTCTCAAGTGAGGTCTGAAATTGAGTCTCAAGTGGTACCTATTTATCTACTTGCATTTCTATGCTTTCGAAGTACTACATTGGCAAAAGCTAGAACTAGTGATGGGAGCTCATCCCATCATGCAGCATTTGGGTCTTGAACTGCCAACCTTCCAACATCATGATTGTCAAAATTGGCATCTTGACCACTAACCCACTGCATTCTGAGTAGTGTGCATAAATTACTAAACCCTGGTATACATGATGCACTGCATACAAGAATAAGACAGTTCATGAGTATCAACAAAGTGGAGCAAATTAAGTGTCAATTCCATGGGATGAATGTATTCCCTCTGGTAAAACTAAACACCTCCAGGTAGAAATGGATATCTGGAGTTTACATCATCTGACCTCCTCGGTGTTCCAGCTTCTTTGCATGCACCTTATTTGGGACCACTTGGTTTCCATATAGGAGATTCAGACCTTAGTTTTTCTCCAGATTATGAGTCACACAAATCATAGTCCAGGCACATTCAGGGTTACATGTATATTCATAAGTTCTGATGAATGTGATAAAGCCAGAAACTGGGCCTACAGCAAGCCTTCCTCCTCTTTGTTCAAAATGAACACCATGTGAAGCCACAGCTTCACATATCCCATGGTCTGGCTTCTGATCCCCTTCCCTCACTTATTTCCCCCATGCCCACCCTCCCCTGCCTCTTCCTCCTTTTGAGCTCAGTCCAAATTGCTTGGGGGGGGGGGTTAAGAACAACAGCCCCATTAACAACAAAAAGATCTTCAGTCTCACCTCAATTCAACAAGTAAGTATGCAAAAGAGAGAGAAAATGGGGAAAATAGCAAGGAGGAGGGCCACCATGCACATGTGAGGAGAAGGCGATGGCTGAGGCAAAGCAAGACTGGTGGAGGGGGGAGTGAAAAAAGGATGAATATGTTATGTTACTGAACCAAAGCCAGCAAGTCAGTTGCTAAAAATATGCAATTCCTGAGTCATACTAAGTCAGTGAGGCATTTGTTACCAAGTCAAGTGCAAGTTGAGTCACTGTAACTGAGTTCGACCGGAGTCCAAGTCAATTGACTTGAGTTTACATCACCAACACTGACTTATGCTCTGTTGTGGGTGTTGATGTAACAACAGATGGAAGGGGAACCAGAGGCATGTAGAATTCAGCTTTTTTAAAAAAAGCAATTAAAAATAAACATTTCAATTACTATTTTAGGACTATTTTAATTACTATAGTAGCTATTTGGTTATTAAATGATCTAGTAGCTATTCAGTTACTTTTTAGTAATGGGAAGATTAAAGAGTTACTTTAAAATATACCAAGGTCACTAACTAATTGAGAACCAGTGTGATATTATGGTTTAAGTGTTGTAAACCAGGATTTGAATGTACACTTGGTCATGGAAACCTAGTGAGTGACCTTAGACAAGTCACACTCTCTTGGCTGAGCAGAAAGTGATGGCAAACCCCTCTGAACAAACCTTGCCAAGAAAGCCCCATGATAAGTTCTCTTTAGGGCTGCTATAGGTCAGAAGTGACTTGAAAGTAAACAACAACAACAACAAATTTCTGGGGAAGAGAGCTTAGAACTATAGCAATCCTTTATCACATCACTCAATGATCAGTTCTGAGTTATTTGAATTATACTGAAAAACATTATGGCATACTTTTATGTTACAAGTTGTCCCCTCTCCACTTTGGTTTTTAGATGTGGGTTTTTATGCCACATAGCATCTATTGACTATTGGATGTCAGTGCTTGCTGGGAAAACGAAAGGAAATGTGTACATCAGCAGAGATGGATATTAGCTAATATGACCTATGTTTCCAAGCACACTCTCAATCATTAGTGCTGATAGTCTTGTGAAGGGGAAGAGGGGGAGAAGAGCATTTCTACTGTTCCACTGGATTTGTCGTTTGAGGAAAACAGCACTGAGCCGGAACAAACAATGCGTCAAAAATGATTATGTAACGTGAGATGAAGAAATATTTCTCAATTCAGTGCCAGGAAAGCTACAGGCAACTTTGGAAATCACGTGAGTCCTTTTAAAAAAAACTTTTTGTGAAGATTAAAAACCCCACAACTCCTAGCTTTTTTTAAAAAATGTACAAAGAGGACTTCTTTTCAAAAGTCAGGCTATACAAAGAGGAAGCTTCAAGAAGAGGCAACTTTCTCTATGTTCATGAATGGTTTAACCGCAACGACGGTGTTGTTCCTTCTTCTTTTAGGCTTGATAGTAATACAAGTTGATTTGACAGGGAGAAAAATACTGTTTATCAATGACCATACTATTGCACTAAGCCAGTCTTTCCCAGTCAAACACACTCCAGATGTGCTGAACAAAACCACCTAAACTGTCATCATGGGGTGGGGATTATGGGGGCAGCAGTCCAGAACATCTGGAGGGAGCCCAGCAGGAGAACACTGAGCTGATCTTGCCAAGTTTCCAGTGCTGTTGTTTTTTAAATAAAATGTTAAAATAATAATCATAGGCCATCTGATGGTCATTACACCAGCCTGCTCTATTGGCAACAGGTGTCTGTTTTCAGTTCCATATATGGAGACTCTGTTCCCGAATGTTTTGCCCACCATGCTGCTGGCGTCTGCACAGGAAAGATTAAACAGTGCGTCTTGAGAGGAATAACAAAAAGACGGCTGAAAATCAAAAGCTTTCAGACAGCACAGAACATGTTCTGAAAACAAAGTCGCATGATATCAAACAGTTGCACAGGCAAAACATCACTTATCACCAAAGCTGTGAAAAATCCATATGTTTTGTCTATGTGGCCCATCTGAGCATTGTTTTGGCTCCTGTCCACATGGTCAGTGGGGCCAGGCTTTGCCTTACATTTCTGACTTGAAATGAAGAACTAAATCTTGGGAGAAAATCACTAGTGTTTACTTCTCTGCCTTTTGAATTGAACATACTTCAAGACATGAGGGTACAACCATCTTGATAGGGATCAAATAAAATAAAACAAAACCCTATTCTCATACGTAATCCAAATCTTTTTATTTTCTTTTTAAGAGAGTTTGCAAATAAGGCTTTCTGAGCCTGGAATTTATGGTGCAACTGTCCTTAGATAGAGCAACTGCAATCCAACTACCCATCCTTATATTGTCTCATGGCTGGTTCTGAATTCATACACTTTTACTGGCCTGCTATAGGATGTCATAATATTCTTTGGCAATAGTAGGTAACAAGACAAAAAGCAAGAGAAACATCCCTTACTCTCTCTTGTCCGTCACTACTACCATTCCATAGTGTTGTGAGGCAAGACACAGAATGAAAAGAAAACATTATGTGTATTTTGGAGAAGCCACGGACACGCTGTCTGTGTTTGTGTTGGGAGCAGAGGATAAAATTAACCATTTTTAAAACCCTTTGGATTGACTCAGAAGTTGTTTTTACAAAGTTTCCCAATATTTCCTATACTTAACATTGAATTTGGAGGAGGCTTATGCTTATGCTGAAAATGGTGCATGCCCATACCTTTTTTTCTTATCTTGGTAACTTGAACAATGCACAGGGGGTTTCCTGATTTGGTTGTACCAACATTAGATTATACATTTTTATGAATGCAATAATTAAAGGTTTAAAATAATTCTCTTGCTTTCCAAATTTTGTTTTCAACTGCTACGATAATATAGTGGGATGGATTAGGTATCAGATGGATTTCCTGTATTAAGAAATGAACACTGAAAAGCAAAAGCAAAACAACAACAACAAGAAAGCAAATACTATCTGAGGAAGTGCTAATGAATCAGGAGTCTAAAAAGAAAAATAGTGGTTAACAATTCCAGGAAGAAGCCAGAAGAATGACTGAATGTGGCTGTTCTTTCATGGTAGGGTTCATGCACAGAATTTGTTTTCTGACCTGTAGTAAACCCAAGAGATGGCATGTTCTAATAAACCTTTTCTGTCTTTCCCCCCTTCTTTCTCCTTTAGTATGCTGTGCCACTAGGGCAGCACTATGAGGAAGAAAAGAGACACACTACACATTTATAGTACAATAATAACTCAGACCCACAAAACAAGTGATTCCTTTACTGTCCAGCCAAAAGGCACAAAATACATGCTGCAAGCTTTTGAAACTCCACTGGCTTCTTCACCAGGCAGAGATGTAAAAAATCATACATTAAAAAATAAAAAAATGATTATGTTAACCAAAATCCTGCATTTTGTCAAGATTTTGCTGTTCTCAGTTGAGGTATTGTTGGAGAGCTATTCATACATGCTTGCCCCTCTTCCTGACCATGTGGGTACCCCAGTGAAATTTTTTAGTTCTATTAGAAAGATTAAAAGAGATATTCCTTTAGAGATCCAAGTTGCCTCAGTCCTTTGTGAAGCTACAAGGTCCTTTCGTAGGCAGAGAACATTGAAGTTCTAAGAAAGCCCTTTATGTTTTTGTATTAGGAAGCATTTTTTAGGTTCTGTTTTGGTAAAACATGCCAAATATAGTCCAGATTTTTAAGGGAAATGTTTTATCTTTGTTGGAGTTTGGAGTTTGAAGATGTTTACCTCAGTTCAGGTAAAACATTTTTTAACGTAAATCCATGTTTTGTGGATTTTGGATGTTATTGTACTTTGCTACATGGTCAACACGACTACCTCTGGATACACATTTATAGTGTTCGAGTTCTACTTTAATTGCCAAGACAATATCACATAGAAGCTTGAGACTGGCAGTTTAGGGAGTGACATTTAGAATCCCCAGTCGGAGAGCACTAATGCTTCACCAAACTATGAACCCCAGGATTCAACAGAATATTTCCATGGCAGTTAAAGTGGAAACAGACTACTATAATTCTGTAGTGTGAAAGGGCTCCTGGGCCAGAGTTCAATATGTCCTAACTGTCTTGTTGTGTGCCTTCAAGTCTTATGGTAACCCTAACCCTAAGGCATACCTATTCTAGGGTTTTCTTGAAAAGATGTGTTCAGAAGGGGATTGCCTTTGCTTTCCACTGAGGCTGAGAGAGTGTGACTTGTCCAAGGTCATTCAGCGGGTATCCGTGGCTGAGCAGAGATTTCAAACCTGTTCTCCACAGTCGTAGTCCAATGTTCAACCACTACACCATGCTGGCCTTCAACCTAACTGCACTGCTACTTTTAATCATCAATATGATATAGCTTAGAAATATGTCCAGTACTTAAACATCTGTTTTACCACATTTTCTTTCTTATTATTCCAACAAACCTGAATGATTTAGCCAAAAGGTATTGTGTTTTCCCTGTCACCTGTTGTTGTGGCCATCATTATCATCTGTCATCATTTCACGATTGTAGCTTTATGCCTTTGCAATACAGATTCCAAGGATATGCAGGGTAGGTGAAATTGGAGCATCCTGTGCATAAGGCAGGCATTGCTATATCAGGCAGCAGAATGATTCATATTTGTTCAGCTGTCAAAATGTTTTATTTCCCTTTCAATATTTTGCAATCCAAATGACATAACTTTTTATGTAAAAACAAAACAAAACAAAAGCCATTCTAAAAATCCATTGATACCTGCAATTGTTACCTTCGAAGGGGGAAAATCCCAGCCACAACACATTACAGCATATAGCTTTCAATCAGAAGTTGAAATCCAAAGGAGGATAATGACCAGAGCATAATAAAGACTCTTAATAGTGTGATTTTATTTGTAAAGTCTGTGTGTAGATGTCAGCCTTCAAGCATCCAACCAAGATTGAGACTCTCAAGTGTAACTGAGTGGCTAAAACCCCATATATATGCACAGTCTTCCTTGGACTGTTACCAACTTATTTCTCATTATTTCAAAATAGAAAGTAACAGGTTGTCTTGCAAAATAGCCCATGTTTCTTTTTAAAATAATTATTCATGTCCATTATAACACCAGACTATGTTTTAATGGAATAACACCTTGCATGAAGAATCTGGATATCTATTAAACATTGGGTAAAATATCCAGAAGGCACTAGAGCCCACCTATTATTGGAAGATAAGCAGGGTCAGCCCTGGTTAGTACTTGGATGGGAGACCATCGAGGAATATCAAGTGCTGTTAGCTGTATTCATACAACCACATTTGAGTATTCCTTGACTAAGAAAGGCCTACGAAACACATTTATTTCTTTAATATACCACCTTTCTCCCAGGCTGGGACCCTCATGGGGTCACTATAAGGTGACAGGTGACTTAAAGGCACCTACATATACCATATACAGTATTTCATGAGATCATTTTGAAACTAAAAGAAATTCTAGGAAGACTTTGCTGATGTTTTTCTTGTCAAAAAATGCAGTGGTTCAGTGCTTCCTTTTGTTGGGCTTCCAATATTCAGGAAGCATTCCACAATATGCAGCTAAGAATGGAATTCCTATTTCCAAAGTCTTCTTTATAGCTCAGAGGTTTTGAATAGCTAAGTTAGCATTGGGAAATAGGTGAACTTTAAATATTTATCTTGTTCAGTATGCATCATCCAACCCCCACCCCATAAAACATGACCTATCTAATATGAGCTTAGAACATGGTATCTCTTTATCTGAGTCACTAAGTCCACTGAGGTACTGTGAACACCACCCATTAAGCCAGCCTGGGAGCAGAGTCGGGGCATGGAGTCCACATGACACATACCCTGATTCTGCCCCCAGGGTGGCGTGACGCTGCTCCAAACGGCACGCAGCGTCACAATGCTCCTCTGGTGCTGCGTCTGCACTACACAGTGCCAAAGGAGCACCTTAAAGCTGTGGCACTGTGGCTATTGCACCCTGGAAAGGCCAGATTGAGGCTCTGGTGTGCAGTTGTCACAGCCCTGGTTTCAGTGGTTCTATTCAATATTCATTTCTCCATTGACTGGAATCCAAAAAGACAATGAATTCCAGTTCAACATGCAGATGAATTGGGAAATAGATTTATGGTGGGGCTTGTTTTTATTTTTACTAATAATTTCCCTTGCTGCATGGCAAATAATTCTGAAAGCTAGGATACCTTAAAAGCAATGGCTGAGATTCTATATCAGAGGCTAAAATTAGTAACTTTATCATGATGGAGCTATGTCATTGACAAGATAAGCAACTACACTAGTGAATTTCAACAATGCACAACTGTGCAAGACATCCCATTGGGCAATGGGGGCTTCCATTATGCAACACATCCAAATGTGTTCTGATGTCCAACATGTCTCATTATGCATTGGGACATGTTATACATTGGGACTGTTGTGCAACAGCCATGTTGCTGGCTCCATTTACAGAATGGTCCCAGAGATGTTTCTGACAGCATGGTGTAGCAGTTTGGGCATTGGACTACAACTCTGGAGATCAGGGTATGATTTGCTGCTCAGCCATGGAAACCCACTGGATGATCTTGAGTGAGTCACACACTCTAAGCCCCAGAAACCCCTGTGATAGGTTCACCTTAGCGTTGCTATAAGTTAGAAATTACTTGAAGGCACACAACAACCCAGAGATATCACTATGGCTGTATCCACACTGCAGAAATAATCCAAGTTCACACCACTTTAACTGTCATGGTTCAGTGCTATCGAATTCTGGGATTTGTAGTTTTGTGAGACATTTAGCTTTCTCTGTCAGAGACCTCTGGTGCCACAAGAAACTATAGCTCCCAGAATTCCATAGTACTGAGTCATAGAAGTTAAAGTGGTGTCATCTTGCATTATTTCTGCAGTTTTAATGCTGCTCTCTTCCTGAAAATATGAACATTGCACAACATTGTAATTCATTTTTCCATGATCCTAAGTTAGTGTTTTTTCTGACATAGGCTCTGACTCCCAAATAAAATCAATGATGCCTGTTACCTCAAATTTAAAAAAAAAAATGCATATTTGGTGCTACCCATTTCAAAGAATGGTTTGTTTCCTGTCCTCATATTCAGCTTTATTTACCCTTGCTTCACGATGGAAAATGGGAAGAGGGGGAGGACCCATACAGTTTCCAGTAGATATCCCAAATTCTAAGGAGTATACTTGTAGAATTCAGACCTCTGAGCCACTTCATTCAATCCTCCCTTTTTAAGAGTTGATTGTTTTTAAAGAGAGAATGTGATCTTTGGTCAGTCATGATTACAGTTATGTATGGTGTACCTTTTTGTGTTTAGAGTATACAGTGACCAGGCAGAAAACAAAAGAGCAGTTACTCATATCTGAAGCTCAATGAAATCCTAGGTTTACGCTGTGTTTTGACTTTCCTTCATGGGGCTTTTTTCTGGATTTTACAGAACTGTTGTGAGTGATCTAATGTACTTTTAAGTTGGCCATAAGGCTTATTGAGAATGTCATGTAACAACAAGAGCCAGAGGCTGCTTTGTCCTTAAGTGCTGGGTCTTCTCAGGGTTATAGGGTTCAGTCCATTGTTTCCTGAAAATAAAAGATCTGCAGCTGAAGGAGTAAAAGGAGGTTTGTGTCAGTGGAAAAAAAAAACTTTTAAAAAAATGAAATAATAGCAATAGCAGCTTCATACTGCACTAAGCAGTCTCTAAGTGGTTTACAACTGTAAGCTAATTGCCCCCAGTAAGTTGGGCACTTATTTTAGTGACTTCAGAAGGATGAAGGTCTGTGTTGACCCTAAGCTCCTGTCTGGGATTGAACTCACAACCTTGTGATGAGTGGCTGCAGTACTGGCATTTAACCAGGGTAAGATAAACTTCATGGCCTTTAGATTCTAAAAAGTATTCATCCATAATGATAGTTCTTAATTATGCCTCTGTGTGTGCATGCGCACACACACACACACACACACATTATTTCTTTTCTTTTATTAAATATAATAATAATTAGGCCACCTTTAAGGGTATTACTTGTGCATAGTAGCTTATCTATTGAACAGTAATAAAACAACACTATTCAATAAAGGGTAGTAATAAGAAACATCCAGTCTAGAAGACACTAAAATAATTGCAGCTAATAAAAAATGCATATAAAAGAAACCCAAGAGAAAGTCCGAGAAAAGAAAGAGATCATCTGAGATTTGCTAAAGGTATGTTGCTATGAGGCTTTTACATATCTAGCGTGGATGGCCAATGGCATCCCTAGAGTTAGTGTCACCCAGTGCGGTAACTCATGGTGTCACCCCTGCCCCATTGACTCCCTCCCATTTCACACCATACAGAATTGTTAGTGATGCTTTTTTGCACTAATGTTACTTGTAAATCATAATTCCCATGCACCACTGAATATAATGATAATAGTTGTGACATAAAACAACTTAAATTAAAAGTATACCTTCACATTATAAAATCATACCTAAATGTATTTACCTAAATGTAAATTACCAAAATCATACCTAAATGTATTTACATATACACAGTGAAGATTGGGTTAAAATGTGATGTTTTTAAAGACAATTTTAAAAGAATTAAAACATTAAAATTTCATTTTTTTAAAAAAATGGTATTTTGAAATGTGAAACTTTAAGTTTAAAAAAAATCTAAGGCCTCTTCTTTGTCCTCCCACTGAGCTTCACCCCACTCCCACCACCATTAAAGCATTTTAAAGGGAGCAGATACATGTCACCTGGTGCAGTCAACACTTCTCGCACCCCCTAGTGATGCCATTGTGGATGGTCCACTCATTCTATTGACCTCTGATTCAGTCAAAACAAGTGTTCTAAGTTGGCATCAATATGAACAATTTTATCTGCAAAAAGTCCAACAATTTGTTTACAGCAGATCTTTGAAGTGGTTCCGTCTAAGGGGTCCATACTGGAATCTCTTTGCCACCTGATAAAGGTCTGCTGGAAGACATGACCCCCCCCCCCTAAAAAAAAACCCCTAACAATATACTTTAAAATATATATGTCTCCAGTATGTTATAACAACACTTCAACATGCATTCCTGTTGAACAGAGTGGCCATGGATCCAGTACAATTGCTAGTAAAGCGTAACTTTACCACACTGGCTCCATCGACATATTTAGAAGTATTTAAACTGCTATAACCAGGGGTTACTCAGGCATAAGACAGTTACAGGATTTCATCTGTGTGAAGCAAGTGATTTAATGTTTAATGTTCCTTCACATTGTGCATTTATCTGTCAGTGTGCCTGAAACAAGGGGAATCCCTTCCCCTTTGAGAGGTTTAGAAAGCCTGGAGAAAGCTGGCTAGAGTGACTACTTATGAAAGCCAAAAGAGTAGTAGAGTCTTGAAGAATGATAGTTCTAGTAACTGATCCTAGCCTAAGTGGGTTGTAGATCAAGCAAGTGAGGACAGTTCCCCACATTTGTTTTTTTTTAATGGTGAGGTTCCTTCTCTTGCTCAGGCCACAAGCTGCCACAGCACCCCAGAAAAGTTTAAACTGTGAATATGTGTATGTGCCTTCAAGTTACCTGTCAACATATGGTGACTCATTCATTTCATAGGGTTTTCTTAGACAATGAATACTCAGAAGTGGTTTTGCCATTTCTTCCCTGTGACATGTAGGAGATTATCACACAGAGATGGGATAAGGATGGGATCGCTCCCCCATCCTTACCCAATTTTTTACTGTGATCTTGCAAAAGGCTTTCAGACCGCAGTGCTATTGTTCAGTCATTGAAGCAGCATTGCATTAATGCGAACTCCTGTTAATGCAAAATGCTGGGCAATACCGCTTCAGTGTCAGGACAATGACGGGATCTGTGTGAAGTCATTTGAAAGTCTTTCATGCGATTGCGGTCAATAACACTTTCCGGATGGGATAATGTCTGGATACTTGCAACATAATATGAAAGTCTGTGCTATGAGAACAGGAAAAGGACAGGACAAGGATGTTCCATCCCCTGTCTGATAATCTCCATAGTCTACAGCACCTGGTATTCAATGGTGTCTCCCATCTAGGGCTAACTAACCAGGACTGACCATATTTAGCTTCCAAGATGAGACAGGATCTGGTGCTTTTATGTCATTTAGGCCTAAAATTTAAATTAAAGACTCCCAAAAGATAAAAGCAGAAAAAATGAGTTACTAGCATCAGGATCCCAAAAAATGGACACCAGTGGAGCATAGAATACTCACTGGAAGAAAATTAATATCCATACAGAAGGACCCAAACATAACAAGATGTTTTGTGGCTGGAGGCCCCACTGACTCCACATCCAGATGCTGACTAGTCTGAATAAAATCTCATTACAACAAAGTTGATAGAGGAACATCCTTTACCATATCCCTGGCAGTAGTCTAATTTGGGAAGGGCCAGGTAAGGCTATATGTAACTCTGTCCTCCTACAGGGCAGAACTGATGGGAGCTCAGGAGGAACATCAAGGTAAGGCTGTTGCCTCCTGCCCTTAACATCTTCAGTCTGATGGAATTGCTTTATTCTGCCTAATAGTAGGACAAACACTTCTAAGGGTCCTCTTAAACCTGACATAAGACCTTCTAGAACTTGTCAGATGCTGCCTCAGAGCTAGTAGGGTGACTACTTATGCATCACATCCTCCCATGAAGAAACAAAAGTAAACAGAGAAAATATACACAGATGTAGATAGACAGGTGTAGGTACTATAGATACCTTTAGAAGGAGTTGTTGTTATTGCTGCTGCTGTGTGTCTTTACATCATGTCTGACTTTGGTGACCCTAAGGTGAACTTATCATGGGGTTTTCTGGAGCTGAGTGTGTATGACTTTTCCAAGGTTATCTGATAGTTTCTATGGTCGAATGGGAACTCGAATCCTGATCTCCAGCGTCATAGTCCAATGCTCAAACCACTACACCACATTGGGTCTCTTAGGAAAAATTAAATCTCATCTCATCTTACTGCAGATGTTTGTGTCCAGGATGTTTTCAGACACAGGGGTTCTAGACGTAGCAATTTTAAAAAAAATTCTACTGTTCCATCTTTGTTGTCCTTGTAACTTTGTTATGGAAAGAAAAAATGGAAGAATCATTGGGTAAACCTAGGATAGTTACTACAACATCTAACTCTGCAACCTATCACAATAAATTTTGTGAATGAATTCCACAATAAAAGCCTGATCCAGAACTACTAAATATGACCTGCCCAATTTCCTGCTGACTGGGTATAGCTGCATGGGGTGAGGACATTGCACCTCCAAATAAGAATTCCTGCCCCCCTAAGTTTCCATTCATCTACAAATTCCTAGCATTCCAGAGAGAGACAGAGAGAGAATATGGCTCATACCTAGTGTTCTTCTATTTCCTGTGTTCATATTCCCTTGGTAACTTTGCCCCTCCCCCCTTTTTTTTGATCCCTAAACTGTATCTGTAAATGTTTAACTTTAAAATTTTTTTTACTGCGATGTTAGAAACTTGGGAACCAAAGGAAAGTTTCATGGAGAGGCAGAATTCTTCGGGGGGGGGGGATAATCCTCTTATTTTGCTCCCTCCCATAGCTACGCTCTTGTGTGCTAACTGTTGATGGGCATCTTCAAGGATACTGATCTCCCTTCTTACGATGCTTTATTATTAAACCAGACCTGAGCTATGAAGCAGGTTCATAAGACACATAGACACCCTAGAGCTGGCCATTTAGTTTATGTAGCATTGACAAAGAAGACACTGCATTCTTGCCAGTGGCATAGCTTCCTATGTTGTAAGTCTGACAGCCATTTTGCAGAGCTATGTTTGAGCTTTCACTAATGCAGCTCTCCTTCATTTAACTGCCTCTGGCAATCAAATGCCATCGCAGCTCCCGTGCCTTTTAAGGGCCGAGCAACCGTGATTTATCTTCACTCTCGCTTCATCATTTTACAAGACAGGGCTGATATGGCATGCTGCCACCTGAGAAATGAAAGAAATGAAAAGACAGAACAGCCAAGCACAAAAAAATTAAGTACGCAAAGTCTGGTGGCTAATTTGCAACAAGGGAAATCTGTATCAAGAGTTTGGAAAACTGAAAGGAATCATTCTACTGGTATGATTCTTTTCTTTCCCCCAGTCCCCATGGCACTTGGTCCTGGGACCAAAACAACAGTCATCACAAAGAAAAAACAATTTAAATGTTCCAATCTCGACCTTATGGCAGAAGATAGGATAAAGTTGGCAATGTTGTATGCACTCTAAATCTAGGAATAATTTTATTCTGCCTGCTATGACTGATGGTAAAAGGGTACTACCAGCTTGACTTCAAGACCCTGTAAGATCTTATATTATATATTCCATAGTTGGAATGAAGGCATTTGCTTAAAGAAAGCATCACACCATTAAGTTCTGGCCAGGTTTGTCTCTCTGATTTTGCATATAATCATCTAGGAGGCTTGCCCCAGCCTTCCTAACAATACTTTTGCTGTTACCTTCCACAACTGTTGATACCTCTCCAGAAGCTAAGCTGTAATGCTCTCTTTTAAGATCTTCTCATTTCTCCAGAATGCCCTATAGTAATGTCTTTCTAAAGAACAAATTATAGAAGTACATTTGCACATTTAGAGCTCATGCACCAGCTGCACATATTCTTGGGCACATCTTATCTGGCCATGGAGACACATGCCTAAATTAAATTCTCTTGGCACTACTATAATAATAATAATATAATAAAATATTTATTTATATCCCACATCTTCCTTTTTGGGGATCGAGGCAGATAACAACAGAGTTTAAAATACAAGTACTGTAAATGACAACAAGGTCTCCCTTCCCCCTATCAGACCGTCCTTAAAATATCAAATTGTAAAATGAAATCAAGTAAAACAACATCATAAAATATCACGAAACATTGTTCATTGCACAGTGACAACAAAACATAGGAGCACATATGGACAGGTTTCTTCATTCATGACCTAGTCAGTCTGGATAGGCGAGCATGAAGAGAGTCGTTTTACTGCCTTCTTAAAAGCCTCAACTGAGGATATTTGGTGGATTTCTTCAGGGAGGTTATTCCAGATTTTTGGAGCAGCAACAGAGAAGGTTCTTTGGGATGTTGCCACTAATCTAGTTCTGCTTGACTGTAAGAGATTCTTCCCTGAAGAGCGGAGTGTGTGGGAAGAAATGGTTGTACATGCACTGGTAACCTCTTGTCTCAACTTCTGTAATGCGCTCTACATGGGGCAACCCTTGTGCCACGTCCAGAAGATTCAATTGGTACAAAACATGGCAGCCAGACTGGTCACTGGAAAATCTAAATTTGACCATATCACACCAATTCTAAAATCATTACATTGGCTGCCCATTTGCTTCTGGGCTCAGTACAAGGTGTTGGTTATTACCTATAAAGCCCTACACTGCTTGGGTCCAGCTTACTTCCATTGACCCTGCCAGCTGGAACATTGCTGGAATTGTAATCCACAAACAATTTTTCCAAGCACTAGTTTTGAGTCTTCTCAGCTAGTCTGATGCTTCAGGTATGGTAGTATGTGCTGTCCTGTTGCCACTGTCAAAAGAAGGCAGTGATTATACTTGGCTTTTCCCGATACCTAGAGATGTGGAAACCTAGGGTTGTGGTTGGGTTTGTTTGTTTTTTGGAGCGACGGGGGGTGGGTGGGAGTGGGGGTTAAAGAAGGCAAAAACAGATGAGAAACATTTCTCCTGTTTGTTGGTGGCGGGAGGTAGAGGAAAAAAAACCCCCCCCCCCCCCGAGTTTCCACATCTATCCTTTCCCTGACATAAATTTAACAATGCTTACAACTGTATATTATGCTTTCTAAGTAGAGGAGCTCTCATTTTATTCTTGTTGTACATAGACCAGCATTGCAGTATAACATGATATTGTGTGTTTGTGAAGCATGTCTTTATCTGCCTCTTGAAAACAGGTTTCTAGGTTCAAGCACTATAGATTTCAGCATCCTCCCCCCCACACACAAAAGAACAGCCTCAAGTTCTAATAAGATACTTTCAAGTCAAGTCTCAAGTCTAGTTTCAAGTCTGGGAGCCAACTTTAACAGAAAAAATAGTGGTAGTGGTGGTTGGTGGGGAGTGGATTTCAATAACTAGAAAATCAAGATGTGCACAAAGTTACGCTAAATAAACACCCTTCTCCCACCTAGACAGAGGATGAGGAGAAAAATGTGAGGGAGAACTGAGCATGCACAAATCACCTTTGTAAAAAGGAACTTCACTATTTATGGCTTTCTTAACTGAGGTATGCTTGCATTACTACTATACAAACTGGGAAGAAAAGATTAGAGATATATTATTAGAACCATCTATGTTTAACTGAGCAGTTTGTGCTACTTCCAAATGCAGACTCAAAAAAAGGCAGCATCTGACATTTAGGTCAGTGCTGTGTGGTGCAGATAGCACAACAAATAATCTCCCAGCGATGTGTGTGGCATGTGAACAGCCTTTGATTAGTCAAAGTGCTTTAAAAATATTATTTAAAAGGATGGCTCACTGTTTGATGTTGACCAGGAAACATCTTCAGTAAATGTACGTCAGCTTATTTGTTGCTCCTCAACTGTTTCACTTATGCATGGGCTATTCATGGGCTGTGACGTCAACCTAGAACAGTGTGCAGACCAATGCTGACAAAAGTTCCAGAATTAACATTTGATTTGCACAGTGACGAAGGCAGATTATGTGATCTGACATGACCCCCCTTTTTTCTAGAACTTACTGATGAATATATCACTGCTCTTCGTCAGAACACTCTATATAATCCCTTCAGTTCCTGAAAGATTTACTAGAGAACATTTCTCCCTTTATATTATGGTAGAATTATATCAGTTTTGTTCTCAATGAGCAAACTGTGTTCAAAATGTGTAGCGTACTTAATTACTTGAAGCGATTATTATGTCTTCCTTCACCTTCTAAGCTTCAGAACCTTTTATTTAAGAAGTGCTTATAATCATTAGGCACTATATCCTAAACACTCAAAGTGTAATCAGGTGGCTAAAACTTCACATCTATGTAGAATCTGTCTTATCAAATTATTTCTCATTGCAAAATGGAAAGTAACAAGTTGCCTTGCAAAATAGCCTATGTTTCCTTTAAAATTATTCCCATTCATTATAACACCAGACTATATTTTAATGAAATAACACTTTGCATGAAGAATCTACATATCTATTAAAGACTGGACAAAATATTCCATCTGTTCTTGCAAGCTAAGCAGAGTCTGCTCTGGTTAGTACTTGGATGGGAGACCACCAATGAATACTAGGTGCTGTTTCACAGGAAGGAATTGTCAAAATGACCTCTGAGTGTTCTTAAAAAAAAAACAACCTATGAAATTCATGGGTTTGCCATAAGAAAACAGGCAACTTGAAGGCACATGCATACACATATGCTATTACTGTAATCTAAAAACCATAGGACCTCACCAGCACAGGATAGCTAAAACCTTTCTTTTAAAATTTAATATAATGTTCCCTGGTTAAACTTACACTCTGTCAGGTGAATGTGAATGTGTGGCCCAGTGCACAGATCTGATGGGAGTTGCAGTCCTACAATATCTGGGACCCTTCCACACTAAATAATTATAATTATAATATTGTCTTGATATAAGACCCAGACACCCTGGTTTAAATTAAATCTGGTTACCATTTTATTTTCATAAGTCATTACGTAGTGAGGTGGTGAGGAAGGGAGAGTTGTGCCTCCAGTCCTAGTCCAGCAACCCTTGCAGATTGTACCAGCCTGCCCAGGCTTGAGCCTGAGCCATCTATTGCCAGGTTAAGATAGAAGGGCTAGCCCCAAGTAGCTGACTCCCATTGCTCAAATCTGTAACTCAGGCCCCCAGGACTGTCCCCTCCTCTGCCCATGGCTATGTACCTAACCCTTTTAGTATTCAAAGACTCTCATCACACACCTTAATCCATGCCATAGGGAAGGGCTAGCCTTGTTTGGCTTCCCCACCTCACTCTCCCCTCCAAAACTCTTTGTGCCATTACTTTCTTCAGTTGTCCATAACCAGTAGATTACATCCCCCATGAACAAATGAGGTAATTCTGCTATAATTCCTGGTTGCTCTATTGCCCGTCTTTACCCTCAATGAAGATGTTCAGACCAGTGCTTAAGCACTGGTAAAACACTATTAAATCGTTCAGGAAGCACATATGTGTGAAAGCCTGACATGCTTCCTAAATATCAAGGGATCGTCGGCTCCCCTCCAGTGTCCCTGAGTCATTCGGGGAGAGGCAAATTCCTATGAATGCATAGCCTCTCCCCAAATGGTTCAGGGACACTGGAGGGGAGCCAACGATCCCCTGATGTTTAGGAAGTGTGTCAGGTTTTCACACACACACACACACACACACACACACACTTCCTAAACGATTTAGCAGCATTTTACCAGTGCTTAAACGCTGGTCTGAAAATCTTCCTTATTTCAATTTCCTATTGAGGTACCTATTGGCATGTCATCTGACAGCATTGATGGCAGCTGGGTGGTGAGTATCTGTTCACACTTTTCTGGGAATCATCTTGTTCCATAACAGAATATCACTCTTACTGTATGCAAGTCAACTGTAATCTTGGAATCAACATAGCACAGACAGTTGGACAATATCATTTTCATCTATGTGCAAAATCATTATGGGAGCTGGGTCCTTCTTTGCCTCCAGCTCAGTCAAACAGCACAAAGGAGATATTCTGAGGTCCTTATCAATCCCAGTTGCTACCACATGCCTTTCCTCCTGGAAAACTAGACTGGGACTGAATATCCAGACAGTGAGAGGGAGGCCTTCTGAGAAGCATAAACAGCTAAAAGGTGCTAATATGGTGTTCACCAGGTACTCACCCTAGCATGGTGTTCACCCTGCACTCATCTGCAGGTCTAACATACCAACATAGGGTGAACAACTTCTACCTTTCCACCCTCAGCACTTGGTTGCCCAATAAACCTGCCTCTGCTACAGCCATGGTCACACCAATCCTAATGGAGTGAGAAGGTCTGCTGCCACTGTTGCCTTCATGAGAACATAGTGAAAGTGATATTAAATCAGCAGTGAGCTATCTGCATAAATCAGAAAAAATCCTTTGACAGGTGAATGTCCCAAGGGAGCAAATGGACACACAGCTATATCTGGTACCTTATGAAGCAAGATTGATTGGGCTTTGCCCCTTCAATCTGCGTTAAACAACTGGACCTTTGCTTCCAATCCATCCTGCACCCAATGGGGATTTTCAGTCAGCTCATTTACCCTGACTGATGCAATAAAATAAATAAATTAAAAATAAACCCATTCATTTTTATAAGGAAAAAGGAGAAATTTGAAATCGGTAAATCAATAAATGGAGGAAATGTATAAAAGAGTCTCACCAGCAGTGCTGGGGGGATTGATAGATAGTGATTTGGGAGATGGAGAGACTCCCTTGCCTACCAGTACATTGCCCTGCACAACTTGAAATCTGTTGTGGGATCATCAGAAGCAGCAGCTTCAGTGTGGAAGGATGCCACAGCCAACTTATTGTGGATCGGAGTCATGCTACACTGGATCTATGAAGGTGCATCTGACTGCCTCACATGGAAGTGAGGGACAACACTCCACCATTTACTTAGTTCTGGAATTTGCAGAAGGCTGCCAAACTGTTACTGTAAGCTTTCTTGGTAGATGGGGTAAAGGGTAAGGCAATCAGCCTTAGAGCAACTATTTCCCAAGTTACCTCCCCTCCCTCCCTCCACCTTCCTCCTCCTCCTGGTGCTGAAGCAGGGCCAGAGCAAGGAGGCCCCAGCCTGGGTAAGAGAAAAGACAGCTGGCAGGATGAGGAGGAAGAGGAGGGGGAAACGGATCTAGGAAAGAGCCCACTTTTAATCCAGTGTAGGATCTGGGGTAAAAGGTAGTCTGAACGACCCCTGGAGATGTGCTTAGTTCTAAACAATACATTGTGCTCAAGACAAATAAAGACAAAGAATCATACAAGTTTCATTACTCTGGGTGATTCTGAAATGTGAATATCTCTACTACTGCAAATAGTTATTCTTATTGTTCCAGAAAAGGGCAGTCTTATTTGAAAATTTCCTGGCCCATAGCCTGACCACTATGAGAAGGGGAAGAATTCTAAAAATGTTAAGTCTTTCATGATGTCCAGTTTCACCAAGTCTTCAGGCCATGTTTCAGCACACCACTGACCATTCCATGTAACTATGTTCTGTGTAGCTGTGTATGTCTTTTAGGACCAGTGTATTGCCACCTGTGCCCCCCACCATAGTTTTGGGATAACTGAAGACTTGTGCCAGTAGCTGCAGGACCATTGTGTGTTGCAAAGTGGCTTGTTGATATTGGCTAGTCTTTGTGATATTTGTGCCTGTCTTTCAAATGTGATCATTTTATTTTCCAATTGAGCCATGTGGCCTGAGATGAGTTCTAAGCTCCTAGATACATCAATCAGCCATGCAACTGCATGACATGGATTCAGGCTTGCAGGCTGTTGTCTGCCCTGTGGCCCACTTTACTTGACTGACTCTGCTGTGGAGATGGTCAGAGATGCAGACCTAGTCCTTCTTCTATCCCAAATGCCACTGTCCTTGATCTCAGAGAGAGAAAAGAAGAGGCAGGCGCAGTTCCATTATGCCTAGGCCCAGAAAGAGATTAAAGGTCCTTCCTCTATCTCAACTGCCACTGCCCTGTACTTGAAGGGAAAAAAGAAATGGCAGTTATCTGCTGGATTTATTCCCCTTCCACACTACTACCCCCTTTTCCTTTTATGAGAGATCTTAATCAGATTGAAAGCCTGAGGTCAGATAACTGTTTTACTGTAAAGCTCTATGTACATAGATGGTGCTGTATAAATAAATGATGATGGTGGTAATTACAATAACAATAATAACAAGAATAACCCACTTCTGTCCTCTACTTGATGTTATTCTTTCACTAAACTGGTCATAGAGAATAATGTGAAATGGAAAGCATATGCAAACAGTGCATGAGTAATACTGGGTGCTGTGCAATATTCTCATAGTGTAATGTGCCTGACATCTGCATCTCCCTTGCCCTGTTTGGGAATGTGATGCCACTGCATGGTAGCATGCATCCCTTAGGCTGGTAGTCTCCATGGCCACAGCCATACAGATAACCAAAGAAACAGTAATGGCAACACCCATAGAGCCCATTGCTGTAATACCAACAACCAAAATGATAACCCACAATTAATTCAGTCCTCTTGCCTATGCAATAAAGAATAATACCTGAAAGATTGCAGCATAGTTTGAAGATGAGCAATGTCAGGAGGCACAAGTGAATAATTGACCAAAGGGAAAGAGAACAGAAACCTCCCCCTACATATGGATTCTCTCCATGTGACTGGGAACTCTGGTTTGTTGTCCAGTTCATCGACTGGCCCTTTCACATTACACATCTATAATGCAACATTCCACTTTAGCAGCCATAGTGAAATTTTGTGGAATCATCTACTTTGTATTTTGTAGTCTGACCTTTGTATTTTGTAGTTTGAATAGGAATTCCAAATACTCCTTCTTAAACTACAAATCACAAAATTTCATAGGATGAAACCATGGAAGATAAAGTGGATTCATAGCACTATAACTGCATGGTCTGCAAGGGCCCCACATGTAAGGGTTTATCACTTGCCACATGAGGAAAATGATGGAACTGGAAATAAGGAGAGGCAAGCTCTGCACTCCCCTGTTTTAAGGTTGCTTCAATGCACTTTCATATTGGGTTAGCAGAGCTCAGAGAGAGAGAGAGAGAGAGAGAGAGAGAGAGAAAACAAGCACAGCCTGGCAAGACCAATGGCCAATCCATCCAAAATCAGTAGATGTTTGAGATGACTGGACCCCAATGATGCTCCCATGGCTACAGCATATTATTGTGATGCGATTTAAAACAACAACAACTGGAGATGCCAAGGATTGACCTTCTCTCCTTCTGCATGCAAATCACAAGTTACTGAACTTGGTATTTTGCTACAGAGTGAACAACAGGAGGATCTGTGCCTGCCTTTTCCTCTGCTTTAGTGCGAGATTTAAAAGGTAAATCTAGTGATACAATTTAGCTGTTCTCCACCCTTACCTGTGTCCTGCCTAGAACTTGGAAATGTTATTTTGGGGCTGCAACATCCAGAATCTGCACAAGACCATGTAGCCTACAAGATTCTGGAAGACGTATCAAAAACGTATTTTCCAAGTGTACACCCTGCAGTTGTTCACTTTTAACTTTCATTTAACGATTTCCTTCTGACTGTAGATTCAGAGGGCTATGTCAGGTTAGAATTAACTTGACACCCTGAATTTATACTTAAAAAAAAAAAGTTCGTTGACTGCCTGAAACCTGTCCTCTGTTTATCTGACTGCACCTTGGAATATGCTACGAGGAAGCCCCTATGTCCCCCCCCCCCCCCCCCCCCTTAAAAAAAAATATTTTTTTTTTTGGAATTAACCAGCAATCATGTTAATAAACTTTTGTGACTCCACTTTTTAAAAAAGTTTTAATTAAAAAAAATCTTTTGTCTACAGCAGCTAATATTTCAGTGTCCTTGATGCTGGCTAAAGTCCATTCCAAATAAGCCCTAATGCAAATATTTCTCAGAGCCTATCTAGAAAAAAAAAAGGATCCCTAAACATAGATACAGTGCTATAATGGTCCTTTACTAAACATTAACGATGCAGTGTTTAAGATATTGTGCCATTTAACATACTACTCCTTTCTTTACGATATGTAGCTGGCCCATATTTATTATAGACTCCAGCAATTCAAACTTGGTCCTATGGTAGTTTTAAAATGCATTAGCATAATGTATTAGGCATCTTAGAGGCTATTTGCCTTCAGTACAGCCAAGGGTTGCAGCAAACTGGTTAGAACTAGATGTCATGTTACGAACATGAATCACTAACCGTTAATTAAAACTGCTAATCACATGCCAAGCTTTAATGGATAGAACTGGCTGCTACCTGGATATTTGATGCATCTATAACCTGCACCTGTAAATGTGACTCACTAGTCACGTAATAGTGGAAGACCATCTGGCAAGGGATTGAAACAAAAGGACAAACAGAACGAGGGCAAGGAAAGTACACTGATAGGAAAACAAAAGTAGAGTGCGTAAAAAGATGTACTGTACATCCTGTGTTCATTTTGTAAATACTGAGGATTCAGAAACTAAAACAAAACAAGGGTACTAACAGAGACTTCCTCATCATCAACAACCCTTTCTACAAACTAGATTACAAACTGTAGTAGAAACAAGAAAGGATCACATTGTGGGAGCATTAAGAACTCTGAAAGCAAATATCTTGTCACATAAGCAGCTTCAGATGCACATTTTCTTCTCCTTTATACCACATAGTGAAGTTTATCTCATGGTCCCTGAAACGGGCCCATTGCATCCTAAAACGGGGATGTGCACAGAACAGGATGGGGCTAGGGATGGCATTTTACTGCACACTAGAACGCCGCCGCCGGGTGTTCCAATCACATCCTCCCTCCATTCCAGAGGGTGTGATTTCTGAGAACTGTTCTAAAGAGTTTTCAGAAATTGCACCCTCTGGAACGGAGGGAGGACGCAATTGGAATGCCTGGCAGCAGCGGCGACATTCCAGTGTGCAATAAAATGCTGTCCCTAGCCTCATCCCATTCCTTGCACGCCCCTGCATGCACACGTTTTAGGATGCAACAGGCCCATTTCAGGGCCCGTGTGATAAACTTCAGTATTAGCACTTTGATATCACTTTAATTCCTATATCTGCAGCCTACAGAATGCTCTAGGTTGGTGAGGTGCTAGAGGCTCCAGACCAAAATCTCAGAATTCCACAGGATAGAACCATAGCAGTTAAGGTGGTATCCAAGTGCTATAATTGTTTAGTGTGAAAGACATCTTTATATGAGGCATGCTTTATGTGAATTTGTTTACTGTGTGTAAATCAAAGGGAAATACACAATGAACCACTGACTATGAAGCAGAGGTGAGTGCCACTAATGTATAGTGGACATGTGCCAGGGAATCAAAACTATCAGGGATCTCTCACACATGTCAGGTTTGCTAACAAGCTGTGCTTCTGATCAGGTTGGAGAAATTGAAAATGAACTACTGTATATACTCAACTGTAAGTCAACCTTATGTATAAGCCAAGGACAGGTTTTGGGGCCAAATATTGATATGACCTGTGGATAGGTTGAAGGTAAAACTTAGGAACATGTACCAAAGGATCTAAAGGATGAAGCAAAGGAAAATGCCAAAGAACTTACAAAATTCCAGCAGACATCACTGTTTATGCTCACACTGAAAGCTGGATGGACAGGTTTCACTCTTGCCTTTTGCCAGGGGATGGTTTGTTTTTAAAAATAAGAGTTAAAATGCAGTACTTCCATTGACCCATGAATACATCAACTCATGTTTTCGGGGTCAATTTCTTAATTAAAATGTCTAGACTTATACATGAGTATATACAGTATGTCCTGTATCCAGATATTTCAGGAGCTAGCCCTAAACTGATTCAAGCAGAGAAACAATGATGCTCTGGTGATGCAGTGTTTAAATGCCTGCACTCCAGCCACTCACTTGCAAATCACAAGACTGTGAGTTCAATACCTGCTAGGGGCTTTGGGTCAACTCATCTTGGCATCCTTTTGTATGTTGCTAAAATGAGTACCCAACTTGTTGCAGGTCATTAGCTTACACTTTGTAAACCACTTAGTACATCGGTAAGCAGTATAGAAATGTACTTGCTATTGCTATCTGTTTGCTTTCCCTAAAGCTTGAACAACAAGGGACCAAACAAGCCACACATTCCCCCACTCCCTTACAATGCACAACATCTACCTGAGGCTCTGTAACCTTTATGTTACTAATGTTGGAAAGATTCCAGTATAGCACTACAATGGCTTTGTGTTCCTTGAGGAGTCTCAAGGCCTTTCCTTTTGTGCTGGAAGTTGGAAGAAGAAAATAATTTCCCACCTACAAATGATGAACAAAAGACATCAGCTTGTGCAGTGGTTCTTGTAAGGCTGCTTTGTACTTCAGCTTTATTAATAATACATTGACAAGAGTTCCCCATTTTAGTTTTGGAATGCCCCATAGGCAAAGAAACAGGAGAAAGACAGGGAATAAATAATCAGCACAAGAAATGTGCACTAAATAAAAGGAGAAATAAAATGGCTACAACAATGACTGATCAAAGTCGAAAAGGAACTTATTTATTTATTGCACTTATACCCTGCCTTCCTCCCAAAATGGGACCCCCAAACTGGACTAGAACTCCCAGAATTGCTTGACCAGTATAGCCATTGGCCATCCTGGCCCAAAATAGAAAGAAGGAAAAAAAAGGGAGGGGGAGGCACCTGAGATGTTGGTGGCTAATCAAGATCTGTTATGATCCATAGCTTGATGGAAGTGTTGGCAGAGCATATGTAAAAAGGGCAAATTACTGGCTGAACACAATTTGAAAAAAGAAAAGAAAGCTGAAAACAAAACTCCCAGTGTCATACCGCCATTATACATTTCTCTCTCACACACACTTGGAATACAATGTAGAGTTCTGGTTACTGCACCTGAAAATGGATATCAAAGAGCAGAAAAAGATACAGAAAAGACCAAATGATAAAGCTGTTGGAATAGCTTTCTTATTAGGAAAGGTTATAATGCCTGAAGCTGTTTATCTCAAGGGAAAAAAATATTAAGAGGAGATGTGATAGAAGTGTATGATATGATACAGAATCCTAAATTCTATTATTAGTCCCAAGTGAAGCAGAACCATTGACTCAATGAGATCTATCTATGCGTTGACTTACCATTTTGTAATCAATTTAGTAAGACAGTGTTAGCCAATAAAATTTAGGCCAGAGTATAGACAAATGGACACAGAGAAGTTTTTCTCCCTTTCTCATAACAGCAGACCTCAAGATCTTCCACTAAAGCTGAATGGTGGAAGATTCAGGATGAATAGAAGGAAATACTGCTTTACAACATACATAACAGTACAATGGAATGTGCTGCTACAAGATGTCCTGATGGTCACCAACTGAGATGACTTTAATATTTATGTTTGTGGAATAGAACCTTATCAATGGATTCTGATAATGACTATGCATTATCAGAAGCAGCTTGGTGTTCTGTACCAGCTATCGGGAATAGGAGCAGGATATTGCTATGGCATTTGTGTGAAGGTTGTGGGTGTCTCATAGGCAAGTGGTTGACCACAGTGGGAACAGAAAAATGGACAAGATAGGACACCCAATGTGGTGCCTCTAATGTTCTAATAAATTCAACATGTGTTTATACACTTTAATTCAATTGAATTTCATTACCCCAATTCAGAGAAATCAATAGGACAAAGTTAATCTTGAAATATTACAGAAGTTTCAAGGTGAAGGACTAAAGTAGGGATTGCCATATGTGCGTGTGCGTGCGTGCGCACACACGCACGTACATGTGTATATAAGAGAGCTGAGGGTTGTTGTATAATTAAAAAAGAAAATATTGGCAGTTACCTATATAGCTTTTTTTAATTAGATATACTACTAAGAACCTATCCTGTTGCTCATGTTTGGAAACATAATTTTTTAAAAGGTTGTTTGAAGCAAGTTAGCAATGTCACTCTATAAAATAAGAACTGTGTTCCAAGGACCATGGAAAGTCAAGGGTGTCCTTTCATCTTCTCTCCTCCAATACTCCATGATTCCTTTGCTGGAAAATACAGTGGTGCCTCGGGTTACGAAATTAATTCGTTCCGCCGCGGCGTTCGTAACCCGATTTTTTTCGTAACCCGAAAAAGCCATAGCCGCTAGCGCTGGAAAGCCGCGTTTCGTGCGAAAAAGCGCCGAAAAGCACCAAAAATTTTTTTCATAAGCCGAAAAAAAAAACGTAACCCGGAACAGTTTTTTCCTATCTAATTTTTTCGTATCCCGGAAATTTCGTAACGCGGTCATTTCGTATCCCGGGGTACCACTGTAATCATATTCTAGAAATATTTAATTTGTTCCCAAACCAAAACAATTTAAATTCATGTTGCTTTTAATGGGGGCAGTATATTAGGTGGGGGGAGGACTTGAGGTCCCCACCAACAGTGACCATCTCCTTGATATCTGAGGTACTTAATTAGCTCAACAAGAGGACTGCAAGAGATTGGGTAATTTTACACCTATGTATGCCAAGATTCACTGCAGAGGCACTTTGGTTTTCATGAATAAAAATAATTTATTTAGAAATCGGCAAAGGTGCACAAAAACACACAAAACCAACTCAACTTTAAGAACCCTACACAGCTCACAGAAAGAAATGTGTGAAAGATTAGATAGTAAGAAAAATAAAATAAAGGGGTTGATAATTGTGCATTCTGAACAGGGGGTTCAGTGGAAGATGGAGTGGGCCTCAGATGGAATCTGAGGGAGACACAGGTGCAGTATACACCACCCCAAAGGGGCTGCTTGCACCCGCCCCGTTTCTCGCTGGGTTGGGCACAGGGCAGCCTCACCGGCAGCCCAGAAGCCCCAATCCAGTGCTTTTTGGGACCATGGAGAAGCGGCAAAATGCTGCTTCTTCATGGTCCCAAAAAGGGGTGTTCTTGGGGCTTCATGCCCCAGGACACTCTGACAGGCGCAGCCATGGGAGAAAGGGGCCACCCGGTGTGGAACGTACAAGTGCTTAATTTTGATGCTGTAAATGTGGATTTTTCAGTTCCAGGTATTGTGCAGCTCTCAAAATATATCTATGTTAAATTATCTCCTCTCTCCCCAAAAGTGTAGGAATGCTAACCACATGTTGTGATTCTTTCACTGTAAATAGCACTCAATGATGCAGAGCATTTCTCTCTCTCTGGGCATTCCATCTCAGACCCCAGAACAGCAGACCCCAGAACAGCAGCCCTTGAACAAAAGAACTACAAAGGTAAATTGGAAAGAGAAACTGCAGAATTGGAATTCACCCATAAACTATAGTCCCTCAGCAATGGATTGAACAGAGACAATGGCTTCCTGGCTCACTACACACATTTCAACACTATCTGACCCCGTCCTCATAAGAGTGTCCTCATCTGAGGAAGTAGACTGAAGTCTACGAAAGCTCATGCTACCAACTTCTTTCGTTCAGTTAATCTCAAAGACACAGGTGCTACAAGATCTGTCTACATACAGTAGCAGCCAATAATACTGAGTGGTTAGGAAGAAAATGTACAGGGAAGCATTGTACATGTTATGCGGGACAAAGAGGGAGAATTTGACATGGAGAGATATACTGTAGCTGCATCTCTCTGTTACCTAGTAATTCTAGCTTCTAGCCATTCATTCTGATAGCCATGGGCTATATTTTATCAGTATGTGTATTTCAGCTCGCCTGTGCAACTGGAGGCCTTTTTCAGATATCTGCTGCATGCACTGGCAAATGCAGGCATGCAGAATCAAACCCTTCATCGTGGCCCTACTTTCAGTCCCATGCATCATGATGATACTACCTTTCAAGACAAAGTTGAACATGAATGGCTGTAAAGCAGATGCTTTCACTGCTTGACCAGCTGTCCAGATATTTTGGGCTGGCCCTATTCCTTTTGGAGAAATATCTGAAACAGCTCAATGAAATTAGTTCTCTAATTTTTTTTAGTATTTAAATCCAGCTTCATATCACAGAATGTTGACTGAGAATCATCATTTGAGTAATAAGTCTATTTGAAATATCAACATACTCCTTTTATGGCGAATCAGTTCCATCAAAGCTACTTACTAATTCATGTGTAGTTAGTGGCCATGTTGACTGTGGGATTCTGGGAGTTATGATACATTTGGGGGGGGGGACTCTGGCCATGTATACTTTGAGGGTAATAATGTTTTGCAGGAAACTTCTGAGTAAGCTTATCACATTAAAAAAAAAAGATATTCCATTCATTTACCATCCAGGTTTTATGTTTCATGTCGAGTCTCTGATTACCATTTTTGCCTTTATCACAATCCAAGTCATTTAACAGATGGGAGGTCTCTGAAGATTTTTCTTTTACAGTATCCAAATCACTAAAAATGGACTCATACAAAAGCCTGCTCCTGATATATTTTTTAAAAGCTTTTGTGTTTCAAAATTACTCTAAAAGTAAATATTCCCATTTCTGGATGAAAAGCCTCTTGACTTTATAGTTATCTTCTTCTTCTTTTCAATAGTATCAAAGATCACATGAGGGTAGCCATGTATAATCTAGGTAATTACATCCTTCATATCTGTCACCTGAATACCAGTGGAGTATATTAACAACAGATAGCAGTAATAAATGCTCTCTTATATTACACAGCAATGGTAATTTTCTGTGTCCCATTCTTCTGATATCTCTCAAGAGAGTGCCACTGCCTGATTCCAGCTCTCCTCACATTTCATTCTGCTTCTCAAAAACACCCATGTGCAAATATCAATATTTTTCCTCTTATTCTTTTTGTGAGGCACATGTATGGAGGCAACTTTCAGTTACATTCTTTCACACTGTAAGCTATCTTTATGTAGTACTTTCTGGGTTGTTAATCACATTTCCAGGACCAGTCCTACCACTGAGCAGAATGAGATGGCGGCAGAAGTTGAGGAGCAGGAGGTTTATAGTGTTGTGTGTGCTAGAAAACCTTCACCCTCCAAACCTGTCTGTTACACTCAGAAGCAGTGGAGAACAGTGACCTGTCACCATTAGCAAGCAATAGCAAATACATTTCTATACTGCTTATCAGTGCACTTAAGCACTCCCTAAGCAGTTTACAACATGTAAGCTAATTATTGAAGACTGGATGACCAATATGATACAAGCTAAAGAGCCAGATCAGCATAGTGATTTTAGCATTGGACTATGACTCTGGAGTCCATGGAGAGACCCTACTTGGTTATGGAAATCCACTAAGTGACTTTGGGCAAGTCACATTCTCAGGATCTGAAAACCCTGAGACAGGTTTACTTTAGAGTCACCATAAGTCAGAATGACTTCAAGACAAATAACAACAACAATAATGCAAGCTGCCACTGCAGAATTATCTCAGCATCTGGGTTTAAAGTGTCAAGAGTTCCTTGGTCACACATTGTTGTTTTGCATGGGAAACAACATTTATTGTTTTCTGTGCCAACCAACCCTGGGTGAATTTTGCATAGAATAACTCCTAGTTGCAGTATTTTCTGCCCAGGAAAAAACACCTTCTGTGAAATAAATTACATTCTGTACAGAAATATTATTTTCTGCATATAAAATGCTGTATCCTGTGCAGAAAATGATTTGGGGGGAGGGGAGGGGTTCAAAACAGCTACATATGTATTTTGCACAGATTAAGTACTGAATTGTGAATTGGCTTCAGGAATTGCATGGTTTCTGAAGACTTTGGGCTGGAACAAACTGCCTGAAATTGGGGATGCCTCAGAGCTGGTCACCCTGGAGCCATGACAAATATGCACCACAGCCCCGGCACCAGGCCAAATGGGAGCAGAAAAGATAGTCTCCTATTTGGGCTGGTAAAAAGCCACCTTAGGCAGCCCCACTGCAACCCCAAGCTGGCTTCCATGTGCTCCGATGGCATGCGGCTTGAAGCTGGCCCCATGTAATCGCCCAGTGCAACTTCCAGGTGTCTTGGGGGCATGCAGTTGTTTAAACACCACACCCCCAAGCTGCACGCAAGCTGGCTTTTCAGGCCGGTCAATTCTGACCCTTTCTGAAAGTGAGAAGAAAACTGTTAAAATTATTTGTGGCTTCCTGCAAAAAGAGTGAGTAATTACATTTCTATCAAAGACATACCCGTTAGCTTGTTTCAGTACAAAAGGATACACAGGAATCCTGCAGTACCTTTTTGTCTGTGTAACATAAATTCCTAGCATAAGGTTTTATAAATTCCAGTCATTTACTTTCCACTGTGCATTTCAGTGAGTCGACTGGAGTCCATAAAAGCTTATGCTAGAAAGGGATTTTTCTCAGGGCTCACCTACACTGACCAGAATACTCCAAGTTGCCCCAGATGCCCCCCCCCCATTACTTCTACACTCTGTAGTAATACTGGGTGGTTGCTAAATGTATGTCCCCACTGTGTTGGCCAGCGCTGCCATTGCTGGTGTGATTTGCTCTCTCTGAAGTCACAATGAGGTGCCCAGAATTGATTACATGGCTGGGTGCCTCTTTGTGACCTTAGAGGGAGTGACTTGTGCCACCAGCAACAACACGGGTGACACAGCGAGAATATGTGTGCACATAGCTGCCTGACATTGCTATGGAGCGCTCTGGGTTTTCCTGCAAAATCCAAAGCTGGAATGACAGGTAATTTTAAAAAAACAGTTTAAGAGAGGGATGGGGTGAATTTGGTACAGAACTGGCCTCACATCATGAAAACAATCCGTGCTTGGATTGAGGATTTGCCCTTCATCATGAAGACAGGTCACTGTGAGGACAGAGGGAAAATGCTTCATTTGGCCCATATAGATATGCCCTTTGTTAGACCCAAAAAAGTGCTACAGGATTTTTTTATATCTGTTTATCTCCATTTAGGACAAAATGTTTGAGCATGTCATGGCTGGACAACTTCAGAAGGTCATGGAGGAAACAGATTATTTGGGATCATTTCAGTTTGGTTTTGGGCCAGGGCACAGTCCCAAAACAGTCTTGGTTGCCCTGCCTGATGACCTACTCTGTGTGAATGATATCCTGTCAATCTTTCTGGGATATCTCAGTTTACTTCATTATCATTTATTGTGCTATCATATTGGACTTGATTTCTCAGATTTTAATGTGGTTCAACTCTTATCCACAGGGCCACTTGAAAGACTGGTGTTGTGATCTCCTGTTCAGCCCCATGGCTATTAAGCTGTGATGTACCACAAATTCATTTGGAGCTGGGAGCGTATTGAATGCCATGAGTATATTGATGATATTCAGCTTTTACTTCTCCTTGCTGTTAGTCAGCTTGGGCTGTATAGGTGCCAGACCAAGCCTGGATGCTATAATGGGGTGGTTGAGCAATGATCTGCTGAAGCTGAATCCTGATATGTGGATTGCTGTTTCATGTGTCTGAGACTTTTGCAAATTAACAGTCTTGGATAGGGTTATACTTCTGCTGAGGGAGAATAGGATGGAAGCTAGAGCCTTGGAGGCCAAGGTAGACTCTGTGGCTCAGAGTGCCTTCAGCTGGTCCATCAGTTATGACCTTTCCTGAGAAGATATAACTTAGCCAACTGGTAACTTCTCTACATTTAGCTGCCCTTGAAGATAACTCAAAAGCTGAAGCTAGTGCAAATTGCAACAGCTAGACTGTTGACTGGAATACGTCATTTGTTGTTGTGTACCTTCAAGTTGTTTCCGATGTATGGCAACCCTAAGGCAAACCTATAATTGGGTTGTCTTGGGAAAAATTGTCCAAAGGGGGGTTAATCTGCTCTCCTCTGAGGCTCAGATTGTGATTTGCCCAAGATCATCTAGTGGACTTCCATGGCTGAGTGGGTATTTGAGCTACAGTAAGTGAAGAGGAGCTGAGAAATTTAGTTCCTTGAAAGTTTGGACTAAAATCTGGAGTGGATTCACTTCCATACTGACATAGGAGCAACCGGTCATCACTGTTTCTGCTGAGACAGTGAGCTACAATTCAGTTCCAACACTCACTGCAGAAACAATCCAGTTTGAGACCATTTTAACTACCCTGGCTCAGTGCTAGGGAATCCTGGAAATTGTAGTTTATCGTGGCACCAGAATTCTCTGACACAGAAGGCTAAATGTCTCACAAAACTACAGTCCCCAGACTTCCATAGCATTGAGCCAAGGCAGTTAAAGTGGTCTCAAACTGGATTGTTTCTGCAGTGTGTTTTGGAGCCGAGTCTTATGTCACAATATATGACCCAATGCATCAGGGCTGTGAGGCAGATGTTCTTTTCCAGTGTATCTGAAAGTGTGGAATGACAAGGCTTGAAACATTCACACCTTCCGTCTTCCTTGTTATGGGATTTCTTTTAGAGTGTGTTTGTTGCCTTCCACTGCATGTTTCAAGAATTATTATGGAGCAGTGGTTAGAGTGATAGACTGGGATTTAGAAGATCCAGGTTCTACTCCCCATCAAGCCATGATTCTAACAGGCTGAGTGTGAATAATTTACTCTCTCTCAGTCTGATGTACCTCACAGTGCTGTTGGGAAGAGAAAGTAGGGGAGGAAGAGAGCCACATACAGTGCTTTGACCTCTGTTGAAGAAAGGCATTATATAGATGTAACTGATTAAGGAAAAAAAATGAACACTTCAGAAGATAAGTCTCATCATGTGTGTCCAAGTTAAAGCTGTCCTGATACATGGCAAGGCTTCTCTACAACTGTTGGACTCCCTTTGATTTATCCAGACTTGAGGTATACATGAACACCACGTAGTACTCTGACTGTTTCTGCACAGGCCAGAATATTCTGGGAGCAGCCTGGAGTATATTGGCCCTGAACCTTCCAAAGTGTCCTTGTTACCTGGGCACTCTGGAGAGATGCTGGGCAGCTGTTTGCATGATCATCCTGCTGTGCGACATGCCACCACCATTGCTAATATCAGTTGCTCCTTGCAAGATCAGAAATTAAATGCCCAACATCAGTCACATGGCTGGGCACCTCGTTGTGACCTCAGAGCAAGTGACTCATGCCAGTGGCAGTGGGTGGCATAGTGGGATGCATTGTAAAAAGCCATAGTGGGATGCATTGTAAAAAGCTGGGAAGATCTGGAGCAAAACATGACTCTAGAAAATCCATTGTAAGGGTGGTATACCATGGATTTGGTGCTGAACTGGCAATATATTGTCTGGACAGTTTACACCAGAACTGTGGATTAAGCCGTGCATCATTTGGACTGATCAATGTGAGGACATGGGGAGGATGTGTTATTTTGCACGTGTGGACACAGTCCAGGGACGTAGCCAAGGGGGGGGGTGTCTTGGGGTCCCGAACCCCCTTCCATTAGAAAAATGAATGGTGCATGCTGCTGCGCCGCTGTGCCCAAGCCCCATTATAATGGTGGCACTTAGTCTGGAATCTCCCCCCCCCTAAAATCCTGGCTACATCCCTGCACAGTCTCTGTTAAATATACATAAATGTTCTTAGCAAACTATACATTTTGTTTGTTTGTTTATTTCAGATGTACTCTATGTATACCAGGATGTAAAACCCTTTTATGTCTTATAGTTTACAATCTCTGGGAACTGTTTCTGTAACACAACACATTCCATAATGTGGTCTTCTGTGGTGATATATACACATCCAAGTCATCTTGTGAAACTTATAATTAAAAATGAAAATAAGCCAGGCTTTCGCTCACTTTTGCAACCCTCTTTCAACCACTCCAAATTTCTAGGCAGCTTCTGTAAAAGAATTATTGAATGCTGTCCATTGAGGAGTAATGCATAATCCCCCATTGCACAACTCTCACCCAGTAGAATTTCCCAATGGATAATGCCTCTTTGTATGCAGTAATTTTACAGCCCCAACATTGGTGAAAGAGAATCTAAGGGATTAAGTAAAAGTTTTGGCACATTAATTCACTAAACCCCACATGATTCATTGGTTAATCTACTAATTCTATTTACATATATTTGCATATTAGGAGCACATTGGCTGCTTTTGGGAACTGGGAATACAATATCATGTCTCCAAGCAGTGCATTTTGTTGTGGGGTCTGCTGCAAGAGAAAAAGACTGAGTGGGGGGGGGGGGTGGCGGCAGAGATTGAAATAATGTTTTAAAAGGTATTTAATTATCAAAGAATAACATGAGAGAGAGGGCTACATTGATGAACCAATGTAAAGAGTTAGCAAGATGATTTACATGCTATGGTCAATAGTTTCTACAGCAGATATATGCTGAAAAGAGCTCATCCCCGCTACCTAAAACTTAGTCTTGGGGAGGAACACCAGAACATGATTCATACTGAGTCAGAGGGACAGCATTTTTTAAAAAAATGGGCACAAGCAGTGGTTTGAGCATTAGACTATGACTCTGGAGATCAGAGATTGAATCTCTGCTCAGCCATGGAAACTTACTGGGTTTCCATTGGCAAGTCACACTCTCTCAACCTTAGAAGAAGGCAAAAGCAACTCCCCTCTGATGAAATTCTACCAAGAAAACTGTGCGATGGGGTTATCTTGACCATACGTCAGAAATTACTTGAAGGTACACACAATCTTCACATTATACATATAAACCCCACCCCAATTAATATTATGCTCAAAGTGAATTGGATTTCCCCCTATTCAGCAGGCTGAGTAAGATACAAGCTAAGATAGATGTTGCTTGCCCCTGGCAGTTTTATTACAACTTTATATTAAACTGAATTCATTATAATATATCTGCTGCCCATTTAATCTGAATAATATTTAAAGTGATTAATCTAATCAATTCCTTGATAAAGAGAATGATCCCAGACTCCAAGAGACGTTGTCTAAGGAACCCTTAGATGCGGCAGACCCCCCTTTCTCTTGTAGCAGAGAAGGAGGTCTGCAGGCAGAAAAGGTGATCTCCCATTATTGCTACTCTGGTAGCATTTTAAACCAATGGGATGGGGGAAAATTAAAAATTGGAAGAGCAGGTAGAAGTGGAAAGCTTTCCTTGTCTTCTATGGTACTAGACCAGTGCGATGAGGTTGGCAGTGGGGTGGAAGTGGCTGTTCCTCCACCGCCCCTACCCCTCTTCATAAACTTCATAGGGCCCTTATAAAATGGACAGTGGTTTCCCTTCAAGGCAAGTAAGAAACTCCCCTGTACTGCTGCTGCACATAAATTCACACCAGGAGAGGTAGACTCTGGATGCTATATAAGCTGACAAGCACTGAAGTGTTCTTTAACATCTCTTTATGGGTCAAGACGCAGCAGAGTATGAAATAGCTGGAATGCAGTTTTTTGACACCTTTTCTTTGCAGCTCCCAGACCTTGTAAATCACTCCCAAAATACCTTCCTTTCTACACATGAGAGAGAAAAAACATTTTGCTTGTCAGAGGAGGTCAAGGATGCTTCTCACTTTCATCTGCAATTCTGGCAGCTCAGGGAAATTCAGATTAGTGAAAAGGGAAAATGTTTCTTATGGTCAATTAAGCCACTGCTTCAAATTCCCATCAGAGTGATAGCTTTGATCCTCAAGTGCTCGCTCTTTCTCCATTTCTCTCTCTATCTCTCTCCTTTTGCAAGGAGCAACTGTCTCTTACTCTTTGATGTGTCATGCGGAAGCTCATTAAGACCTGAAAGTCTCTAACACATATGTTAATTTCCTGACTACAAGGAAAACTATCCATTAGGACAATTAAACAAGAATCCTAAATAACATCAGTAGATAATAGTTTAAAAGGTCTTCTTGTAGTCTGTGCCTATTGCTAAAAGATATTAGCAAAGGCTGTAAGAGCCAGCATGGTGTAGTGGTTTGAGAGTTGGGACGTTATCAGACAAGGGAAATTGGAAGTATAACCCAATGGCAATCTGAACGCAATCATGGGATTTAATGTTATTGTGTGATAGACTACCACATGCAATTTCAGGCAATGGGAAGTCAGTCCGAACACAATTATGGGGTTTCACGTTATTGCGTGAGAGGTGATCACAGGCAATTTTGGGCAATGGCAAGCTATTTTCGGGCAATGGGAAGTCAGTCTGAACGCAATTCAAATTCACATAAATTCACTGAACTAGCGAATTCACATGAATGCGTTCTGGCCCCACTTGCATTTCATTCAAAATTAAGAGAAATTCCTCCCATGTGATAAAATCCTTGGACTGCAACTCTGGAGACCAGGGTTCGAATCCCTGCTTGGCCATGGAATCCCACTGGGTGACCCTGGGCAAGTCACTCTCTCTTAGCATCCGAGGATGGCAATTCCAACATCCCTCTGAACAAACTGGCCAAGAAAACCTTGTGACAGGTTCACCTAAGTTGGACATGACTTGAAGACACACAATAAAAACTATAACACAAAATGTAATGACAAAACCAGCCTGTTGGAAACAGAAGGTGCAAAGGTGTGATGATGCTCATTCTCAAGATAGCCCAATAGTTTTTGTAACTGATTACATCCCACCAGTTTGCATTCTGCAAAGTTTACCACTTTGTCCTTGGTGAGATGCTTAGAGTTGTACAATTTGCAAAAACGTTGAAGCCATGGGGTAACCCTTTTCTGTTCTTGTTAGAAAAAAAAGGAAATCTGAAGAAAAATGGGGAAAATATGTTATATTAACAATCTTTATGGCTTCAGAAACAGAAAATGCATTAAATATAACTTGGCTTGCATAAAAGTATCATGCCTAATGTGCTAAAAGAACAGTTAATTCAGAAAATAATTACACACTGAATGTACTTTTTAAAATGTTGCTGTTTTTGTTTGAATGTTACAAATAGAGCTATAAGGTTCCAAACAATAATGAACACGTTTGCTTTTGCAATAGAAACAGAAGAAACCATTAATATTACTAAAACAACAAAAACCATTTTGCTGCCTCTAGTCTTTCAGAGTGCCATAGCAGACATAAAGCACTCATTCCCCACAAAAAACAACTGAGGCAAGGAAATCAAACATTTTAATGTTGTGGGTATTGTACACAGTCTTAAATAAAAATCTACTTGCTACAGGTGTTTCTTAGAGATAATATAGAGGCAATAAATATAAGAATATCTTGTCTCCAATATTTTTTCCATCATCCTATATTAAAATATTTCACAATAAAATGTATTTTATGGGAGATGACTTTCTAAAAAACAGGAAAAAAAGTGTTTCCACTGAATTTTTCTCTCTCCTCCTCCCAGATTTCACATCTGTAGAAATGGCATAAACTGATGCCACACTGCAGAATTAATGATGTTTGATACTGCTTTATCTGTTATTTTTTGTGGTAACGTCCCATCAAATTTTCATTGAAATTTTAGCAACAAGAAAAGCTTTAAAATATCTATGGCAGCCAATAGGCAGGCAATTCTGAAAACTGTAAGATCTGTTTAGAAATGCAAATCAAGAGGGCAGGGGAATAATGATGACTGAATTACTTCTAAATCTTAGTGAAGCTATATTTCACAATTCATCTGAACTCAATTTGTACAACAAATTAATGCAAATGCACTCCAAGATGTTTATGGGCATGAGTCTCTTTAGATTTCAGTCCCTTTAGATTTGTGGGATTAAATCTAAAGTTAATGCCATGATTAGTTACCTCTGTGATTATTTTAAGTTGTTTCAGCTCATCTTAATGAAAAAACATCTCCAGACATTGGATCTAGTGTCCTCAGCTATTTGTGGCCAGTGGACACATTTGGCATCTTAGAGAGGGTCAAGAATATGCTTACAAAATAGCTGCTATTGTGAGTGTGGCTAGTCAGAAACCACTGATTTCATAGAAGGCATTCTTTGTCCAAGAATTTGATTACAAGGCAGAGGTAGACTCTGTGCTTCCAAACAGAAAACTACTTGTTTTGAACCCACAATTTTCTAATCCACCACCAATTTTGCGAAAGACAAAGTGATGTGCTTTTGAAACAAGTCACTTCATCAAGAGGCTTGGAGGTGGGGTCTCAGCCTCAAAAGCCAAACCATATATTTGTTCCCACAGGAAAATACCCCTTTCACAGAAGGAGAAACTGGTGCTATTCAGAGAAACGCACACAAAGAGCCATCTACATGATACAAGTAACCCATTCAGCAAAAGAAAAACAAAACAAAATCCTCACCCAACAAACACTGCAAAACAAATACAAAGGCTGTCCTAAAATTCAGGAGAAAAGTAGGATATAAATCAAATAAATAAATAAGCAAGTAAATAAATAAATAAAATAGAAAAGGGGAATACCAGGCCTAGACAATATAACTGGGCAGTCAGCCAGAGTCCTTGTTCCATGCTTGCAAGGGATTAATATGACAGAAGTGGATCTAGACAAGAAAGAACTGTTACTTGGATTGCAAAGAGTTACCTGGATTGCAAACCTCTCTTTTCTTTCTTCCTCGCTCTAATGGTGGAGGGGAAAAAATGACATGGCTGACAAGGTTCTAAGTCAGCTCTGTGGGCAGCATTATCTAGTTCATGAAAATCTGAAAATTGAACCCTATAGAGGCAGGAGAAGCTGAAAATTTCAGCCATATTTTACAGCTGAGTTAAACAGATGGGGTCTAATCTGCACTGCAGAATTAATTCAGTCTGACACCACATTAACTGTCAAGACTCAATGCTATGGAATACTGCGATTTGTAATTTTGTGAGATATTTAGCTTTTTCTGTGAGAGAGCTCTGGTGCCACAACAAACTATAAATCTCAGAATTCCACAACATGGGGCCATGGCAACTAAAGAGGTGTCAAGCGGCATTATTTCTGCAGTGCAGATTAGACCTGGAATATCCAAACTCTCTCTATGGAGAAGGGGAAGGAGTTTAGAAGACACCTTACAGGATTTGCAGTACATCTGTATAAATGTTTTGACTATACTCCACTGGGAGTGACAGAAACCAGGACTGTGGCTGCACAACAGATGTAATGCAGTTTAATACTGCTTTAACTTTCATGGCTGCATCCCTAGTCATGATTAGGGAACAGCTGCATTTATTAAATGCTGAGTTTGGGGAGAATGAGAGAAGAGAGGTGTTATTGGAGATTATTGCACCTGCTAATCCCGTCAGGATAGACGCAGGATTGAAAAGTTAAAAACGGGTGTTATTGCATGCAGCTAGTGCATCTCATCTGCATCCCAGGTTCCAGCCCTGCTTATCCAGCTGCTTTTCAAAAAATGGAGCTTGCCATTTTTGAAAAGCTTCTGGATAAGTGCAGCTGGGATCTCGGCTGCAGACAGGTTGCACTCGCCCAGCCTCAACTGTGTGCGATAACACCTGGTTTTGACTTTTCAGTCTTGCATCTATCCCAGCAGGATTTGCAGGTGTGATAATCTCCATCATCCCTTCTGAAGGAATTTTATGATAAGCCTTCATATTCAAACATCAGCTAAATATTAAAGCAACTGGAACTCTGCCCCATATTTAGCCTAGCAAGCCTAGCTGATCCTCTAATGCTAGTCAACTGGTTATTTTTTATGACAGTGGGAACAATTGGCCATGGTGGATACAACACAATGATGATGATAATAATAATAATAATAATAATAATAATAATAATAATAAATTTTTATTTATATCTCCCGCTTCTCCCTTTGGATCAAAGCGGGATTACAGCAATAAAAACATCATAAAATACATAGACAATACAAAATACTTCAATCAGAAATAAAAAGGGAAGAGTTGTTACAGTATTGCTCACGGTCGTAAGAATTGAGTCATTGTATGCAGATATTCAAAATCAGATTAGAGGGGATCTATTGGATAGGCCTGCCGGAAGAGATCCATCTTCAGTGCCTTCTTGAAGGCTTCCAAAGTAGGTATAAAACCAATCTCTTCCGGTAAGTTGTTCCAAAGTCTAGGGGCCATTGCAGAAAATGTTTTACAAGAAGTGGTTTTCAACCTGGTTTTGGGGTGTTCTAATATTTTTGTGCCAGATGTTCTGAGAGTGCGGGGCGGATTGTGTAGGGAGAGGCATTCCCTTAAGTAACTCAGGCCCAGTTATAAATGGCAAGATGGCACCAATTATGTCTTAAGTGATCATGACATAATTTTCAAAGAGCCTGGATATATATCTACCTCTGGACTGTACTGTTCTCATTTGATATCATATGTGTAAATACAAAATAATTTTTAAAGACCTTTACCTTTATCATCCATTTCTTTTCCTGCACATGCTCCTTTTCCTCTTCTGACAGATGCCTCTACATTTTTGAAAAGTACTCTAGGACCAAGAACTCTTGACTTTTTGTCTAACGTTGCAAGATGCATGAGCAACACCAAAGAACTGCAAAATGTTGACCTCCTACAATGCCAGTGCATGTTTATTAGGCAAATTAAGTTCATTATACATATGCAGATTTGTCAGGGCCCTCTGGCTCTTCTGGCACTTCCAAGGTGACTTCATCTGAGCCGAACAATATGCAGACTCCAGCATGTTTTCTTTTGATAAACAAACTTATGCTTCTTTTAAAATGTAGTGACAGATGAAGCCTTGTCATTTCTGTTCAGTGTTGGTGCTGCTCAGAACAAGTGAACTGCTTGACAGCCCCTTGAATGTATAATGGGAAGTATTAATTTCCATATTCTGTTAGTCCTCCACCATTCCCAAGATATCTCACTATGTACATATATGTAAGTATAGATATTCCAAAATCTAAAAAATAAAAATAAAAATCCAAAATATGGAACACTACTGGTCCCAAGTATTTTGGATAAGGGATACTCGCTATGTAGTGTAAATACACTGGCCCCTTGGTGTTTGCTGCACTTTGGTTCCAGGATCCCCCATGGACACCTGCATCCGTGGATGCTCAAATCCCATTAAATGCAATGGCATAGTAAAACAGTGTCCCTTATATAAAATGGCAAAATCAAGGTTTGCTTTTTGGAATTTAGTTGAATCTGTGGATAAAGAATCCATGGATGTGGAGGGCCAATTTTAAGTATCTCCTGGTGGGGATTGTTCACACAGCCCCTGTAATAGTTGCAAATGTGCCAATGGACACAGTTCCCCAAAATGGACATTCTGATCTCACAAATAGTATCATTGTGTGAGTGCTGTTAGACCAGGGATAATAAACATGTTGTCCCCATGATAAATGAAGCCCTTTGGGCCTGCATTTGGGCTCCATAAGTCCCCAGCATCCCCCTCACCCATTTTTCAGCTGAAAAGACTAAAAGATAGATGAAAATGCCCTAGGTAGTATTCTTATTCTTGAAGGGTATGCCAAAACAGCCAGATCCCCAGCCTTCAAATGGCTGCAATACAACTGGGAATGATGTGATGACACTCCAATCACCCAAATGTGAGCTGAGACATCACAGCGAGGGTGTTGGAATGAGGCAGCACAATTATCCAGGCTCCAAAACATGCTGACCTCCAGGCTAAACCCACTAGGCCAAAAAAAGGTCCCATATAGTACAAAGGTCCATGTTTGGACAGGTTGAACCAAGCCTAAGAAAGCAAGAAAGAGATTAAATCCTCACAGTTAAGGGTGTTTAACATAATTGTTTTTAATCTTCAGGAGACAGAAAGAGACAAAGAAGCACAGCTTGATCTTGGTCAGGTTACAGCTGTGACTCTACCCTTGGGGACACCAGTGCTGTCTAACTCTTTGTTTTACTCAATGCTGAAAGCGTTGTATTCTTTCTTCGCCCTCCTGCTGAGAGTGTTGGGTCAGTGGGTATATCTTAACTACCCCAGTCTAGTGGCATGTTTTGGTCTTTAATGACACAGCTGAAGGCCTCGTATCAATTTTCAGCTTTCATTACTATCATGGCTGCCCTGCAGCAAAATGGCTTGTTAGGAAGTCCTTTATGAAGCTGGTCTGTTTCTTGCACGCAACTGGCTGAACATTAGCGCACTTTCAAAGTGTTCTCTGATATCCTGCTGTGATCATGAAGGCAGATGTCTCAGTGCTAGCCAGAACAGTACATGAAGTCCTCTATAGGTCAATATTTTTTTATTTTTAAGAAACTTAAACAAACAACCTTTGCAGTGTACACATTGTACATTATTATGAGGAATAATGGGCCTCATGGTTTGGTCTGACTTCTGTTTCAGGCCAAGATACTTGCAGAGGAACTGTCACAAAGCATAGGCATTCATTTATGAACCTTAAGCCAATTGTATTAGTTCTCATTAGGTCCAAAGTGACAAACTTATATCAGTCAATCAGGGCACACATGAGGAGATGGGTGTAGTAGGAAAGAGTCCCAGGGTGTGCTAGTGATTGGAAGTATTTGTAATGATCACTGTGGTAGGTAGATGCTTGTCAAGGCCCTATGTGCTATTATTGTAATATGCTGGGAAATCAAGAGTCATGGCAACTTCATATTTGCTGTGCTTTCTGGTTCTAGTGTATTTATATTATGTGGAGAACAATTTCAGAGTGGTGGGCTGCATGATGTTAGGTATAACCATATAGTACCCTGAACAATAGTGGCAGGGACATGCCTCTTTATGCCACTAGTTTCTTGTTTGATGGTTCTAGCTTCTGGTTCAGCCACAGGGAGGAGGTAGTGATGAAAAGAAGCCTGGGTTACTCAGCTGGTGCTTCAAGAATTATTTAGATCCTGACCTCAGGATGCAGCTAGCTTTTGAAGCACTGGCTGAATATGCTATGGTCTTCCCTCACTTTACCCTTCCCATTCCTTGTGCAGCAACAATTTTGTTTAGATTGCCCATTTCATGCTTACCTCTTCAGCACATCTGCTACAGTACTTAGTGAGAGTGAACCAAAATAATCCATGGTTTGGTTCTAATGGTGAATCAGGCCACATTTCAGGGGTAGCTGATCTCACTTTACATGTGATAGTATATGAGTGGTCTACTGGTTTGCAAGGACTGAACAGAAACATCATTCATGATTGGTTTCACTGTTATATGGCTCATCATAGGTCAGTGTGTTTATTTTTATTTATTTATTTCATTTGTATTCCACTCAAGGCAGCTCACAGACCTTGAAAGATCCAGATTAAAGCTGAGAGCTGAGAAATACTGGGTGCCTGTGTAGGGTT
>NC_056526.1:77002645-77042529 GCF_019175285.1 Sceloporus undulatus | reverse complement strand
CAATTAACACCTCTGATTCTGTGCTTCTGTTGATGGCATTTGATAGTGCCTTGCTTTCCCAACAGTGGTTTGATAATAGTTTTGAAAAATAATAAAGATACATTTGATCAGCATTTGAATCAAGTCCCATTATTTGTGCATAGTTTAGATTTTAGCGGGTGGAAAATGCTGCAACCAGAGTGTTGACTGGGGCTGGCTACAGGGTTCATGTCACCCCCATTGCTTAAACAGCTACACTGGCTACCAGTCCATTTCTGGGCAGAATTCAAAGTGCTGGTTTTTACCTTTAAAGCTCTAAATGGCTTGGGTCCAGACTACCTGAAGGACCATATCGCCCTTTACAAGCCAGCCCGAGCACTGAGATCAGCAGTCCCACCGCCTTCACAAGTGCAGTTGGTGAGGACTCAGGAAAGAGCCTTCTCTGTGGCTGCTCCCAGATTGTGGAACTCCCTGCCATGTGAAGTAAGGTTGGACCCCTCCCTGCTCTCCTTCTGCTGTCACCTGAAGATTTTTATCCAGAATCATAAAATCATAGAATCATAGAGTTGGAAGAGACCGCAAGGGCCATCCAGTCCAAGCCCTGAAATCTCAATCAAAGCATCCCCGACAGATGGCCATCATTTGGTGGTTAGATTCTATATGAGTCTATATGAATACTGTTTTAATGTTTTAAAAGCTTTCATTTTTTAATGTTTAATGTTTTATTATTGTTTAGAATCAGTCTGTTTTATCTACATTTTAGTTGTTACTAGTGTTTATTTTTAACTTTTTGTATTCAATGTTTTAACTTGTTTTTTTTTTATATATATATATATGTTGTGATCCACCTTGAGACCCAATGTGGGAGAAAGGCAGGATATAAATTTTGGAAATAAATCTATCTATTTATCAGTCTATCTAATCTTATCTATCTATGGCCTGTTACAGACTGCCAAAATAAAGCTGCTTCGGGTCTCTTTGGAGGTATGCTATTTAAATGATGCATGGGTCCTAAGAGTCCGGAGGTTGCGCCAAAGCCACACTCCATTCCTAAGCACTGGAGTGCAGTTTTGGTGCAGCTTCCAGATTCTTAGGGTGCATGCATCATTTAAACAACATACCTCCAAAGAGACCTGAAGCAGCTTTATTTTGGCAGTCTGTAACAGGCCTATCTATCTATCTATCTATCTATCTATCTATCTATCTATCTATCTATCTATCTACTTCTGTCATGATCAGCTGTTATTAATCTTAAATACAGCCTAGAATAATGAGATTAACTTCTGGATGTTTTGGCATACATAAGCAAACAAACAGCATTGAAAACATGGGATCTACTACCACAAGACAACAGCATATCTATGAAAAGGAATGACTGGAATGTCAGTGGTTTACTTCAGAAGCCCAACATTTTTCTAACATTATTTGTAGAACAAGGATCAAAGGATTCCTTTCAGAAATACATAGCCTGAGCTGACCGAATGGTAAATAGGTCTGCTGTAGAGCCTGTCAGCTGCTGGCATGTTCTGCTCAGGAATAAGGCATACCAGAGAAGACAGTAGGGTGACACCAAGTTTCTTGATGCCAGACTATAGATAAGTTTTAAAGCTTCATTACAGATTAGGCATCATGACCAGAAGCTATAGTTACACTTTTCCTCCACAAAAAGTTACCTGGTTACCTTTGCTCTTCTAACACTACCACTCTCAGCTCTCAAAGAATCCATGTTTCTCTGATACATCCCGAGACACTGCTGTTCCAAAACTGAACATCAAATGTCTTGTTTACCATGCTCAAATTTCATAGGTAGGGCGGTTATTGAGCTGTAGAACTCAAGTTAGGAGATATGGTCTACACATGCTTCAGAATTTATGACACAGGATCGGATTGTATATATGCAGCACTATTGCCACAGAAATTAAGGGGGTGATGGTGGAAGCTTAACAGTTCCCTATCCTTGATATATCAAAGCTTCACCCACACTAGTATCATCAGATGTGTTTGACTACAACTGAAGTAATCTCCAGTGAATTACTGTATTGTCTGGGGAAGATGGCAGCTGTGGTCAAAAACATACGTTAGGTGCCGAGTTAGGTAAGGCAATAGTATGGCTTACATGAGTATAGTACAGCTTTTCCATTTCTAATGTGTTTTAGCAAATCAGTTTGAAAGAAAGCAAGACCACCAAAAAGCAAGGCATTGGTTTCTACATGCAGTTGGCCCTCCAGATCCATAGATTCTTTATCCACGGATTCAATCATCCATAGCTTGGAAATATTTAAAAATATATATATTCACAAAAGCAAATCTTGATTTTGCCAATTTATATAAGGGACACTATTTATTATACCACTGTATTCAATAGGACTTGAGCATCCATGGATTTTGGTATCCATGTAGGATCCTAGAACCAAATCCCCAGTGGATACTAAGGGCCCACTGTACTTACAAAACTTCCTAGGTATATTTAACTCCAAAACTTTATAAATTAAAATTAGAAAAGGGTATTATTGCAATACTAGCTATGGAGATTATTATCAGATCCAAGATATTCAAGCACTAAAATTATGCTGTGTTCTCAATAGCATGTAAACTTAGGGCTAAATACCACCTTGGTGAATTAGCAAGACTGAAAGTAGCCCAGCAAGTTCCATTCATTTCAACAGGTCTCCTCTACATAGCAGCGGATTTGCCCTATGTCTCAGCTGTAAGCACACTCTAAAAGAGCACACAAGTGGATTTGTCACTTTTGACAACCTCCTGTCAAAAATCACTGACAGAATGAAAGCAGGAACAGGACTATTTCTCATAACTGGAAGATAAGTCAATATTTTGAGTCTGTCAGAGCCCTTTGGCAATATTGGGAAATCCCAGTTCAGAGCTGAAATATGTTACCACAGGTAATTTCCCCCAATTGGTTAGAAACAAGAGCAATCTTGTACAAACATCTGTCCAGATCTATTGCTTTATAGTCAGGGAAACTATCTCTTGGGGTCAGGAACCTTCCCCCCCCCCATCCATGGAAATAATTCTCTTTATTAAGCCTTTAGAAATAACTGTGGAAATGCAGTTAACTGTGTTATCATGAGATATCATGAGGAAGATGTATATGGTAGTGAGAGGCTGGTGGTGAATGATACTGAGTGCCTCTCAGTGTAAAGAGCAAAGAGATGCACTGGATCTCTTTGCGTACCTCTTTACTTTTCCTCATAGGACTGAATGGCAAATATTTGAATATGTGGGGGAATGTAAAGCACAAATAGACTTCCCTCAGAAGTCCCTCATCAGGTTGTCCAAATATTTGAGCCACCTCCCACTGTGTTTTGATCCATTGCTCAGACTCATTTGCTTTGCTATTTGGGGTTCAGCTGCCTTGGTTGAACAGCCCTAACAAGCATAGGGAAAAAATTAAATGGGAAAGATGGGGCAGGGAAAAACTGAAGGAGAATGGAATGAAGAGGAAAAGATAATAATATTCATATTTCATCTTTTGTCCTTTGTTCTATGTGTGGTGTATGAGGACATTTCCATCTCTGTATGACTATCATGGATACCCATAGAAGTTTTTGTCCATTTCTAATGTCCCTATCTACTGGTAAATAGCCCAACAGTGAATTATAGATAGACAATTTATTTATTTGTTTATTTCATTTTTTATGCCTCCTTTCTCCCAAAAAGGGACCCAAGGCAGCTCACAAGATAAAAAAACCTTTAAAAACAAGTTCTTAAAAAACAATAAAACAACCCACTTAAAACAGTATAAAATTAAGATTTAAAACATTCAAAAGTTAAAACACATAAGCTGAAAAATATATCCCATATAAAAGAGTTGGAGCAGCCACCGATAAGGCTCTCTCTTGTAGCCTCACCAAGCCAGCCTGTGACGGTGGCAGGACCAAGAGAAATCCTTTTCCAGAAGATCTTAGGACCCTAGCAGGTTTGTATAGGGAAATATGGGGCCAAAACAGACTGCCCTATAGGGGTGACTTTATGCTGCCTCTTTGATTGCCAGATCAGGGCCACAACAACCACAAGCCACAACCCCAATACAGAATTTTTCTGGTGTGAAAAGAAGTGGCAAAATGCTACTCCTTTTTGCACTAAAGAAAAGGCACCCTTTCCACCACTACAACAGCTTTTAGGTGCTCCTGCGGCATGTGGTGTCTAAATGCCCACTGCTAGGGTGCTGAAAAGCTGCCACTATGTAAACAAATGAAATTCAACACAGAGAAATGTAAGGTACTGCACTTAGGGCGAAAAAACAAAAAGCACAGATATAGAATGGAGGACACCTGGTTGAATTAAAATAAGTGTGAAAGTGATCTAGGAGTCCAAGTAGACCACAAGTTGAACATGAGTCAACAGTGCAATGCGGCAGCTAACAAGGCCAATGCAATTTTAGGCTGCATCAATAGAAGTATAGTGTCTAGATCAAGGGAAGTCATAGTGCCACTATATTCTGCTCTGGTCAGGCCCCACCTGGAATATTGTGTCCAGTTCTGGGCACCACAATTCAAAAAGGACATTGAGAAACTGGAGCGTGTCCAAAGGAGGGCGACTAAAATGGTGAAAGGTCTGGAAACCATGCCCTACGAGGAATGACTTAGGGAGCTGGGGATGTTTAGCCTGGAGAAGAGAAGATTAAGAGGTGATATGATAGCCCTGTTCAAATATTTGAAGGGATGTCATATTGAGGAGGGAGCAAGCTTGTTTTCTGCTGCTCCAGAGACTAGGACCCGAAGCAATGGATGCAAACTGCAGGAAAAGAGATTCCACCTCAACATTAGGAGGAATTTCCTGACAGTAAGGGCTGTTTGACAGTGGAACAAACTCCCTCGGAGTGTAGTGGAGTCTCCTTCCTTGGAGGTCTTCAAGCAGAGGCTGGATGGCCATCTGTCGGGGATGCTTTGATTGTGATTTCCTGCATGGCAGGGGGTTGGACTGGATGGCCCCTGTGGTCTCTTCCAACTCTATGATTCTATGATTCTATGGGCGGCTTTGTGGCAGCTTCCTGCTGGTTTGGGGCCATGCTTTGTGTCACTGAAAAGCTGGCTTTTTTGACAGTCTGTTCTCGCTCATAGTCTCTGAAATAGTCTGGATATAAGCACAAATTCAGTGCTGTGTCTTGCCCCTAAAGCTGTACAACTGTAGGACTGCAGCCATACAAACCAGTAAATACCATCTAGAGTCAGGTATCAGTAGGATAAATTCAGGTCAGCAGACCAACATAGTTTAAATCCTTATGCTGCATTGATTTTAATAGGAAGACATTTCTAACTTTCTCTTTCTTGTGTCCTATACATCTAGGGCTTCACCTGGATTTCATACTCAGCTTTTGTAAAGTGAATAGGCCACCCACTGTGAGGGACTACTCTGTTTTACAAATTTAAAGACATAGCTATCTTAGTCTGAAAAATCAGTATTTGTATCATCTGCGGAAGTAGGCTCAAGTCAATGAAAGCTCATGCTACCAACTTCTTTCTTTCAGTTAGACCCATTCTGCATGGGCAAAAAGTACGTGCTCGACACATACTAGGGTTAGAAAGGGGCGTCCTTTCCGGACGCTCCTAACCCTAGTACATGCCGAGCATGTATAAAATGGTGGCGCCCATTCTACATGGGCACCGCCATTTTGACATCGCGGATGCCTAGCCTCCGCACGTTGCGTGTCCGAAATGATGCCGCAAGTGCACCATTGGTCCTTGTGGCGTCATTTCCACACCACAAAAAGAAGCCGTTTTTTGTGACTTCTTTTTCTGCCGCCAGGAACCCTCCCCATTTGGAGGCTGAGGCTTCCTGGCGGCGGAAACGGAGGCACCAGCAGACCGCCCTTTTTGGGTGGTTTGTAAAGCGCCTTAGTCACAAAGCTGCTACAAGATTCCTTTGCATTCTGTTTTACAAAGTATTGCTTATATACAGTATTGTATTGCATGTAGAGATGGGAATCATTATCATGTTATTTTGACCTAGATGAACGTAATGTTGCATACAAGTGGATTTTCTTCTTTGAAAAATGAACAGCTATCTGAATATTCTGGATTGTTGAATTTTGTGGACGTCTAGCAGGCTTCTCAGCTGAAAGATTTTAGCATATATGGTGCAGTGTTAGCCTAATATCGGTTCAAAAATAGCACAGAATAGTGTTCTTTCTAACATTCATTTTCATTTGGATTGACTTCAAAATGGAAGCATTTTGGACCAAGTCCAGAAGGGAGAGATGTTGCCATTCTGTTTTGTTTTATTGTCAGTTGGCTGCAATGTAATTCTCCCTGAGCTTGACAAAATTGAGAGGTTTTTGGTTTGTTTCTTGGCGGGGGGGAGAAAACAAGGATGGGGCACTTTTGCTTAGCACTGCAGGATTTTTTCAAACCTTCATGATTCTAATTAAATCACAGAGACCGTTAAGGACATGAACATCATGAGGGTTAAAAGAACTTTCCCAGGAGCCATTAAGTAGAAATGATGATGTTCCTTTAAGGAAGAGAGACCAACAGACAGACAGATAGTGAATCAAACCCAAATTCTTGACTTTTGAAGACTTTAAACTGTAATAAATGGTCACAAAGTGATTAGGTTTTCCCCCTGAAAAAAGTGTCCTGCTCCTTTTTTTTCTGAAGACAGAATTAGAGAGCTCAGCAGTTGAGAGCACATTTAATCTTGATTGCTTTCGCTCTACAATTACTTAATTGAATTTCTTTTATCCCTGTCCTTAGCTCTGAAATCTTACTAGCTTGCTCCAAGACAACATGATAGATAGTCATATTACCCTCTTGTGAATTTGAACTGAAGGTGATGATTTTTCTCTTTGAAAGCAATGCCACAAACAAAATTGAAAGCCATTTTTTTTTCAAAAAAGGAGAAAAGTGGTTATGGTTTGGGCAATATATGTATAAAAAACACTGACCTGGGGAATAATCATAATAAAAAGCATGGATCATCAACACAAGATTCATTTTCTCATATTCTGCATTTATTTTACATTTTATATCAACCTCTAAGTGGCAATTTGAATGCTAAAGATGCTGTTACCTTGGAATATAACTCGTCTGGACAGATCAAGTGCAGAAAGTGTAACACCCCATCAATGCTTCTGTCGTTCAAAAAGCAATCTTCAAAGTTATAATTTTCAAACATGACTAGATATATCCTCTTATTAGAAAATTCTGTTAACTGGAGTCTTGGAGCCTGATCCTATTTGTGTTCACTTGAAAGCTGGTTTAGTGGTGTTCAATGGGTTTTACTCCAAATAAGTGCACAGGATAGCACCTTCAGGCTTATATGCAGTCTAGCCTCCCCACAAAAAACCCACCTAAAGCAGGGGGGGAGGGTTACAGATGAACCATAGGTTTACCCGAGACCCTATTTGCAATCCCCCTGGAACCCAACCACATCCCTTCACATTAGAAAAAATGTGGAAAATGTTAAGAGTTAGCAACCTTTGTATGTGTATATTTAGTTACTGCTAGTTTGCATGTTTATAAACTTCGTGTTTGTTTGCTTTATCACACCTCTTAATTCCTGCATCACTCTAACCTGTGGCCATTTTCTCTTCTCTCTTTCTCTTCCCCATTATATTATCCATTTGATTATGCGTAACTATAGTGAATAAAATGGTATTTTACAAAGAAGGCTAACCTTGTTTCTTTTCTCACCAAGTCCGAATGCATGAAGGGGAGACATAGGACTGGTTTTTATTCATCTTCTGCCTTGCCAATTGATTTATCCATTTGAGGGAACCACTACTACCTCTCACACTGCCCAATATGTGGAGGATTTGGCACTGAAAAATGCTGAGGGGCCTCCAACTGAAACTGATGGAAAAGAAAGAAAGATTGGAAATGAAATCCTGGCCATTTCCAATAGCTGTGGTTGCATTTTGGCCTTGGTGAGCAAGAGGTGTGGATAATATCCCAGTCCTTCATGTTATTTTGGTGCAGAGGACAACGCTCAAACCATTACACCATGCTGCCTCTCTGGTTATGGACTACCCTTTTGTTATGGACACCATTTTAATGAAGAAGCAGATCTGAATCACAAAACTATGTCTGCATTAGATGACTCTTTCACAAATAGGGAATACGTTCTTTATGCACTGAAGTATCAGTGCCTGTAGAAAAACTCTTAACCAGAGTGATATTGAGCAATTTTAATTTACTGTGAGATGGTAGCTAAAACTTTAAAATTTTTGCCCTTCTGTATTTCAGAGGAATATAGAGGATTACTCTAGGAGAGAACTCAAAGTACTTCCAAAAATTACCAATCAAACATTTCTGTAGGATGGAGCTGTGACACTAAAAAGGACCCATTAAAAGAGGTTTCATTTGGTATACGTGGCAGACTCCATGAGGGTGCCATCAGCACACTGTGGCACACTGATGACACAAGTGTGGTGCTATGACATCTGGATGCTGCACCACGCTTAAATCATCATGGCGGCCCCTGTATGGACGGGAGGCCGCCATGATGCCGTTGCCGCACACTAGGGTTCAGGAGTATGTGGTTGTTCTGTTCTCTCGAATCCTAATTTTGCCAGTCCAAATTGAGTGGCAGGTAGTGGGATTTTTTTAAAGATGACCTTGAGCAAGTCACACTCTCCCAGCCTCAGGAGTAGGCAATGGCAAACCTCCTCTGAACAAATCTGGCCAAGAAAACCCCATGACAGGGACTCTTTAGGATTGCCATAAGTTGATAATGGCTTGAAGGCACACAACAACAATAACAACAACAGATGTCTAGCAGAAGCAGTGTGTCTGCTGTAATTCTGGAAAATTATTATTATTATTATTATTATGAAGCGCTGTAAATTTACACAGCGCTGTACATGCAATCTTTTTAATTAGACGGTTCCCTGCCCTCGGGCTTACAATCTAAAAAGACATGACACAGAAGGAGAAGGAAGTGGTAGCGGGAAAGGGTAAGAGGTCCAGCAGTTCCTCTCTACCTCCGAGGCCTGGACCAAGGCAGATGGACTGGAGGGAGGGCTTGGCTTCATAATGGAAGGTTAATGGATTGTTCAATGAGTTTAGAATAAAACTGTAATATGTAACGTTTGAAATTCTAAAGTTCAATATGGGTGAAGTTCTTTTAAAACTCAATAATCATAATCACAATCATTATTATAATTATTATTATTTGTCTTTTTTATCGCTTTCAATATCTGTCTATTTATAAACCCCTATACAGTGGTACCCCGGGATACGAATTGATCGCGTTACGAAATTTCCGGGGTACGAAAAAGTTAGCTTGGAAAAAACTGTTCCGGGTAACGAAAGATTTTTCGGGTTACGAATTTTTTTTGGTGTGTTTCGGCGCTTTTTGGCACGAAATTTAAAAGCCGCGGCTTTCCAGCGCTAGCGGAAAGCCTTTTTTCAGGTTGCGAAATCTTTCGGGTTACGAACGGCGCCGCGGAACGAATTAAATTCGTAACCCGGGGTACCACTGTACTGTACAAGATTAAACATAGAGTAGACATATTGAAATCTATGATCATGGATAACCTGTCCCATTGAGTTCAGGATATCTGCTTTGAAAATAACTAAAGCTGCATCTGTACTGCAGATATAATCCAGTTTGACACCACTTTAATTGCCATGGATCAATGCTATGGAATTCTGGGATTTGTAGTTTTGTGAGATATTTTGCCTTCTCTATCAAAGAACACTGGTACCACAACAAATCCCAGGATTCCCTAGCATTCAGTCATGGCAGTTAAAGTGGTATCAAACTGGATTATTTCTGCAATGTGGATGCAGCCCAATCTGTAAAATATAGTACATTATATTGTACTGTATTATTAATCATGCATATTTTTTCTTCATTGACTAGAGCTGGATAGCTTTGAAAAGATCAGTACAGTATGTCTGGTTTAAACAGGGAAATATTTAAAACCTTCTTAGTTCACCCAAAACCTGGACTCCTCCATCAGTACTGGTATAAACTGGTGCAGATGATCCAAAGGTTACCAAAGCCTGTTGCAAAAAGCTAAACGTTTGATGTAACACTGACAATTGGTAGGGACCCCCCAGTTTCCTCACCTGTTCTTTATGTAATGCCCACCCCAATTATTATACATTCTCTGTTTAGAGATTTATAGTGATATAGAGAAAACCACCCAGCCTGAAAGGGAGTGAGACACAGCATATCAAATATGGCTTGCCACTCTGAGGCAGCTGCCACAGGGAGTGATGGGAAGTGGCTTTCATAGAGTGGCTGTCATATGTGCAAGGGCCTAAAGGCAGCACTTTGCACATTTCTTTTGTTACTAGAAACAAAGAGTTCATGACAAGTGCAAATTAATATTAAATAGCCCACATACACACACTCTGTTCTCTCCTGGGGACAGAAATAACCACACATGACAGATGTTGGTCACATCATTGAATTCACTTCGGGAAGGCAACTTGGCATCGCGTTTGGGTTCCTACTTCTCACTTGCCAACCTTGTCACATTAGACATTCTTCAGCTTTAACCAGGCAAAATAAAAACCCAGAATCACAAACTAATGAATCATGTGCTCACATACACACCCTGAAATATGTCTACATTTTTCTCTGCTGCCTCATTGAAGGAAAAAAAAACACCCCAGTTTCTATTGTGATGTAGCTCTCTTTTTCTGTATCGAGGTGCTAATTTTAGATGTGTGTTCTCTCTCTTGTCTGAATTATTTCATCAGGCAAATATGGTGGATGGAATCGTTTTCTTCTTCTTTTCCCACATACTCTCTACTTTGTGCCTAATAAGCAATTCTGGGCTTTTATAACATTATGAACCTGCTTATAAGATAGATGCATGAAATGAGTATGGCTGAACAGTCCACTCAAATGAAATTCAAAAAGGTTAATGAAATGGAGTTCCATGAGCAATTGATATTTTTATAGCCACTTACATTGTTAGCAGCAACACTAGTTTACTGAATGGCTGCAATTGCTTTATGGAACATACCAATGTGGTATCCATTTTCTCTGGGAATGCTTGGTTTTCTGTATATAACCAGGGACACTCAAATAGTTTTTAATGTGGAAGAGGGGGTTCAACCTTGGCAGGTGTTGTTACTAACTGTACCTATTGGCAAATTACTTTTCCTATCCATTATGATACAAAACATCCTTAAACATGAAGTCTCTTACAAGCACAATGTGTACTTTAAAGTGAACTGGAATTTATTTTGTTCCAGTGTTAAGTCTTGGCTTGGGTCTGTTTTCCTCCTGTTTCAGCCACATACGTCATTTAAACAGATGAGTTCCAAAACGGGGCAGGATCATTTCTTTCAACCCTTGTGGATGATCCTCTAGTAAATAGCCTGAAAGGAACCCTAATTCAGCACAGCAAGCATGGACAAGCACATAGAAACCCAAAGCCAGACTTATAAGAGTTAAGCACTAAAAATCCTTGAGTTTGTTGAACTTACCTGGCTTTTTCAGGTTGCCCCATATTCATGTGTTGTATGTCTCAAATTCCTTTCACCAAGAATAGGAGAAAATGTGTGAATTTTGATGAATTAATGTAACAAAAGTTGAAACAAAATCATCACCCCTTTGTAATCTCAGGCCTCATCTCTAAAGTGGTCTGAAAGTAAGAGGTATTATATATGTGTGTACACACACACACGTACACACAGAGGAGATTATTACCCAGGGATGGGATAAGGATGGGATCACTCCCCTGTCCTTATCCCATCTTTGATTGCGATCCCACAAAAGTCTTTCTGTTTGCAGCACTATTGTCCCGTCATTGAAGCAACATTGCACTAATGTGAACTCCTGTTAATGCTGCTTCAATGACAGGACAATGACAAGCTCTGAGTGACATTTGAAAATCTTTTGTGCAATCGCAATCAATCAAGCTTTTGGGATGGGATAATGTCTGGATAAGCACAATGTTGTATGAAAATCTGCAGTCTGCTCCTGGAGTATTTGGGTACCGAAGCTGCCCCAAATTCCCCCCATTCCCTCTGCAGTCTAGAGCACCAGGCACCACAGCAGGACACATGTATGGACAGTCACCCAGAGCCACTGTGAAAATCATGGAAAATCTGGAACGAAAGGTAAGCTTTACAAAGTAGATTTAAGGGAGCGATGGCCCAGATCTGGAGTGCAACTGGCCTTTCCACATCAAGACAGTCTACAGTCAAACTGGGCCTTGCCCCTGTGTCCTATGGACAGGGAGATGTGAGGCCAGGGGAAAACTGGTATAAATGACCTGTGTAGACATGCCTTTAGTCACTATCTACCGCACAGATTAATTTGTAGTTTGTTGGCAACTGCAGTGCGGGAGGCAGCATCCATTTGGGCTGAGGGGGTCTTCAATTCTTGAACCCAAAAGCAAATGCTATTTGTTTCATTAATTAGATCATAGCCAAATGTCAGCACTTGGAAAAGTTTTTTTTCGGGGGACTAGAATCCCCAGTCAGCATGGCTGCTTAAAGTTGTAGTGTCCCAAAAAGCAACGTTTGCAAACTCTCTAAACAATGATATACTGATACAGTGATTTGCTCATGCATTGCTTATTAGGCACTGCAAGAGTATTCAAATGATTTATTTTAAAAATCTTTCAAAAGGTTAGTTAACAAAGTTGGTTTTGAAAGACTTGGGGTTTTTTGGGGGGGTTTATTGCAAGACTTCAGTAAATTTCAGAAGGAATAAATTTGGATAGGTTTTTTTTAAGCATGGGGTATCTTTTGAGGAATATTGATATTTAAGTAGGAGAATTAATGATATATATGCACTTAATTAGATGCAAAAAAGTGAAGAAGTTATAATCAATGATGTGCACAAGGTTAGGTCAATGGTAGGGAATCAAGAAACAATCCATTAAAGCTTCCTAATCCTACCTTTTCAAGAAGCCATCAAGGGTTGTATCTTCCTTGAAAACATAATCTGAAAGAGGCAGGAAATAGTCCAAAATCCAATATTTTGTACAGTTGCAGGGTTTCAAAAGTGGATGCATTGTAATTGAGCTTCAATAAACAAAAAAATATAAACATGATAACTTGAGGTAGGAACAAAATATTTTGAAAAGAGAAGCCTGCCAGCAGAGACCTTTGAAAGATAAAACTATGAGTGGCATCTAGAGTTCTATCGTAGTCTAAAAATAATAAATCAAAAGAAGGTTATACAGGGTTTTGGTTGCTGCTGTTGTTTTTACTCTCAGTCTCAGTCTTTCAGTACCCAGCTCTTAAAAAGAAAGCACAAATCCACGTGTGTTTATTCTAGTTTAAGTCTCACTGAATTCAATGCAATCACTGCAGACAGATACAGAACAATTGTATGCTGTGAAGTAAATCCCACTGAATTTTATTACACTTTCTCTAAGATAACTGTGAATATGTTGCAAAGGTGAAGCAGTTGAAACTCAGTTCAGAAATATGAGTCAGAGTTGTACTTTCAGGTACAGTATGAACACTACTATCCCATCAAAGGTCACCCGACATTTTGACTGAAATACTTAGAAAAAAGCCACAGCACAATGATGGTTCAAGGATTAGTTCTAGGCTTTTAGTCAAGATGCATTTAGTACCTTTCTTCTTGAATGGGCTCCTCTTCGTTCTCTTTGTAACACTACTCCTGTGTATATATATATGTGTGTGTGTGTGTGTGTGTGTGTCAGAGAGAGAGAGAGAGAGAGAGAGACAGACAGACAGACAGACAGAGAAGATCAGGCATGCAGGCATTACTGTTCCTTGCCCTTGTTCTTTCCATAGTTCAGAAGGTCAAATCAGATGTTAAGAGGAATACATAGTCCAAGCTATAAATCCATCCCCCCCCTCACATAACCAGATTTCATCAGGTTATATTAGTTTCATACCATTGTAACTGCCATGGGACTTTATCACACACAGTTTTTAAAATGCCATACTTATCACATGAGAGCCAGCATGGAGTAACAGTTTGAGTGTTGGACTATGACTCTGGAAACCAAGGTTCCACTCACAGCTTGGCCATGAAATTTACTGGGTGACCTTCGCCAAATCATATGGTCTCTGCCTCAGGGAATGTAATAGCAAATCTCCTCTGAACAAATCTTGCCAAGAAAACCCTATGATACATTTGCCTTAGGGTGGGCATAAGCCAGAAATGACTTGAAGACAGACAACAACAACAACAACAACAACAACAACAACAACAACAAACCATAATATCACATGACACCATCTTCCTCTCATCACTCCCTCATCCTTGAAGCATGATTAGCCCACACCTTACTATTGATGGAAAAAGCCATCAATAAGATCCCAATAGTGCTGGTATAGCACTAGTCCTCAGGTGTGGAAGCTATTCCCATGGCAGTTCCAGGACTGTGCGTGTCAGTGTCTCCTTCTGTCCCCTCTCCTACCAACCCTGTGCTATTCCAGAATAGCCTTTTTAAAAGTTTCTCACACGCAAATGCAAGGCATACAGAGTAGGGCATAGGGTAGGGAGAGGGGGTTGAGGACAAGGACAGAATAGAGTGTATATCGACTGTGGCTAGGGAATTCTTGGATGCAGCTTTATCCTCTCAGCTACTAACTGATATCTGGTATGCATCCAGGTGCATTGCCTTTGTGCATCTGGAAAAAAAGGTACATTTTCTGCCCCTCTTCATGTAATTTCTCCCAAAACAGAAGTGCATGTCACCAAGTATATTTTAGCCATTACTTGAAACACATAGCCAAAACTTCCTGGGGGTCTTGTAATGGACCTGCACACTTGGATGTTTTTGATTTTATGTACTACAGCACTCAGAGGGAAGATCATGACCATGCTAGTTGAAGGTTTCTTGGGATTGTAATCCAAAAAGTAACTTTCCCAAATTCAGCTAAATGCTGCGTTGATAGAGGTCATAAGGGAAATGTGGAGACCATTAAGATGCAACTCCCCCAAAGTGGGCTTGTGCCCCATTTAAAAAGTGCTCGCACATCCTTTGGAAACTATACTAATACAAAAGATCATGGTGATTCCCAAGCTGAGAAGGTTATTGTCATTTACATTTCTTCAGAACTGAGAATCAAAGCTTGGAGTCATGCTGGCATAGAATCTAGTAGTCCGAAAAGTTCTTTATCTAAGCTCTGTTGGGAACACAGTTTCTATTCCTCTACAATGTGGTAAGGAAACAGTAGCTGTGGTTTTAACTGTACAGATTTTTTTTAAATTAAATTTTATTTCATAAAAAAAGCAATTTACATTTAAACAAATGCACCTCGTATATTCTTAATATTACCAATCATATGTCTTCTTAATATTACCTTAACTGTACTGAGTTTTAAAGACATTCTGAGCTGCAGAAATCTTGGATCCCCTGCATATCTTCATCTTCCTTAGCAGAGCTCCATGGGGCTATTAGCCATGTTCGTCTGTTTCACCAAATAAAACAAAGTCTTTTGGCTTCTGAAAGACTCACAAGTTTTATTTGGCATAAATAATTTGCTTTGATGCATAACTTTATTCTGGACCAGAAAAAAAAATATGGAGTTTTTAATCAGAGCCATGTGATAAAGAAAGAGTTAACAAAATGTTCTTTGCACTCTCTATACTGAAAAGCCATCTTGTTTCACAGCTTCCAGAAGCTAGATGGATTTCATTCACCCCTGTTTCACTTTAAAAACTTCCTGGCTTTTCTTTCACAAATCACAAGTTTGTCTTCTTCCGGAAAAGCTTTTCTTTTGTTCTGGTGACCTGCATTTGTTAGGTTCCTAATTAGCACGCAGCACCAACATCTTTTCTCCTGAAAATGGTTGGACTTCTTTGAGATCCCAACACAAAACCGGAAACATTTTGGCAAAAGCTTGATGTAAACAACAGCAGTGTATTGAGAAGCTTCTCTAAGCACATTCTCTGTGTGTGTGTTTTAAATGTGTTCTTTGTAAGAACTCTAATCCAGTATCTAGTAGGAGAAATGAATCACAACCAACAACCAACTCATGACTAATTTTATTAAAATAATTATCTAACTCTGATTGTGACAGCTGTTTTATTCTTTTATATTGCATATATTAAGCTTTTTAATATTCCACATTTAATTTTTTAAAAAAGATATATATTGTTATAGAATATTCTTATATCTTAATGAAGAGAGAAGGCTAGGAGTCTGAATGAATGACCCAAACTATTATTCAGCTTTCTAAGCATAGCCCCTTTGAATATGAAAGCTTTAAAGACTATGGAGCAAACTTTTAATTGGTCCAGTAAGGAACATTGTTAGTCAGCTGTTCCAGCAGTGGGTGTTGCTACAAAAGTTACAGAAGCATGAGAGAGCTCAAAAGTGCATGACTCACACCCATTTGTAAATAATTTCCTTATATTTGTGATATTATCACAAAACTACACCAGGTTGTTCTTTCAGAATGAGCATAGAAAACTTTTGCCCCCACTCTTAACTGGCTTTGTGATATTTTCATATAAGCACAATAGGTGAAATACATGGTGTCCTCATGATGAAAGAAGTCTGGTATTCCACCCCCCCCTTTTTTTTTTAACATGCTACAATTCTTGAACAAGAATGTGAAAGTGGAGGGGACCACAATGGATATTTTGGCATTTAAGTAACTCAGTTTTCTTGTCTGTGAATATTTGTTTGCAAATGGTACATCACTTGTCAAACTTTCAGCTGATGCATCCATAGAAACATTCTCTCTCTGTATGTGTGTGAATTGAAAATTCTTTTTGAGGAGTTTGATAAATGAGAATTACTTCAGATGTGTGTGTGTGTGTGTGTGTGTGTGTGTGTGATATTGAGATCTTCCAGAAAGAATGACATATTCATTTAGTACATCTGTAACACAGAAGTGAGCAGCCCTAATAGCCTGCTGACTATTGTTAGTCCAAATAGAATAGCTGGTGCTTACAAAATTATCACACAAGGCTTTTACATCACAATTAAAAATGGAGAATAGTGACTTTGGCCATATTTATCACAAAACAACATCTCTGTCTTGTCGCTGCTTTACATTCAAATCACTGGTACATTGTCCCTTTTCATTGACAGGCAAATCTGTTGATAAGCTCCCAAATCTGCTGTTTTCCCGTTATTCCACAGGTATTATATGTTCCTTCTCTTGTAGTTTTGATATTGGGCAGTAGGAGCATTAACCTAATTCTGCAGTTGTGTTACAAATAAAAAAGAAATAAATAAAAGCATGCTGGGTAGGGCATAAGTCATGAAAGTGGGGATAAGGAGGAGTGTGGAAGAAAGCATTAGGGACCATCAATCAGACGAACAGCCTGGTTGTGCTGTTGCAGAGAGATACAATAATGAATGCTCTTGTATGTTTCTGTTTCCTTTTACTACCATGATTGTAGTGAAACTGAAGCTCATGAAATAATGTCCTTAGCCACAAAGAGTAGTCTAGTATCTTTTTAAATCTATAAGACAGGGTTATGGCTGAGATATAATGACACTTTGCTATTGCCCTATCCTGTAAAAAAGAGGATATAGGTAAGTAGAGGTTTATAGACTGAGGTCCTGTCTTGACAGACCAGGATACTCAGAGGGCATCCCAACCAACCCATGTTATTTGGCCCTTCATTTCTGCATCACAGTGGCAATCTGCACATTCATCCCACTGAGCCACTAGGTGCATTTACTATGACCATGGGTCGCACGTTTCTGGGTCAGCCATGGTAGTGCAGGAACAGAGGCCTTTGGATCTTCCCAGAAGATCTGGAGTAAAAAGTAAGTTTCTAAAAACTATTGTAAGGGTATTATCCTTTGTTTCTGATGCAGAACCTGTCTGACATCACCTGGACTGATCACACCACAACTAGGGTTTGGGCTATATATTGTCCAAACAGAAGGATGCCAGAATGAGGGAGAGCTTTTAGCCCATGTAGACAAGGTGTAAGCTAGCCATCTGAGTGGAAGAAGAAACAGACAGAAGTGGTGGTTGAAAAGACAGAGCTTCTAGGAAACTAGGGCAGTAGATCTTTCAGAACTCCTCATAGTTCTCAGGGAGCAGACAATGTGACAAAAGGTCAGTTTCGGGGAAGCCCTTTTATATTCCCTTATAGTTTTCAAGCTATGCTTCTGTTCTGTGAAGTAAAGAGGCAGCCATATAATGAGGGACTTAGAATATTGTTGTTGCTTCAGGAGCACTTTCTGGAGATACTGCGGTGTTAGGGCAGTGGGTTGGTACAATCCTTGGAGGGAATAATATTGGCTGTGCAATGGAACCAGGTGAACATTCAGCTTCTTAAATGTCCAGACTCAGGAGTCTTGAACTTCTTGGCCTTAGGACTTGCTTCTCCAGTCAATAAAGATCTGCCCATTTGATGGTTAAACAAGAAGAAAATATTTTCTATTCTCTACTGCAGTTGCACTGGGACAATTTAACACACATTAAATTGTTTTTGGATTTCAGTCCTCTGTTTCTATGGCATTGTTGGCTTGAGTAGTAGATGAAGAGGTATGCCCTGCTAGACAAAGAAAGCTTTGATTGGTGTTTGGCTAACATGGACCAAAATTAACATGAAGGACAATGCATTCTTTGTTTCCCTAAATCTTTGAAATTTTTGGATGGTGGCAGGTTATAACATGTCCTGGGCAAATTTAGTGCTAAACTGCTGTGAGCTAAAAATTTGTATAGTCAACTGTTCTGGAATAGAACAACAGAAGTAAATTGTTCTTCTAATGTGAGATTTTATTAAGGGCCGGATGCTAGAAGAGACTCTTAGCAATTACTCTCCATGTGTCTTGGTGCTCTCTAACACAAACAAAGCAATATGCTGTCATCACATTATGTATGTCACCACCAACTTTACATCACTGGCTTGTGGAAACATGGAGACACATAGAAAAGTAAAACCATGCCACATTTTATTTGGATTAGATGTCAAAGAGAACAGAAGAGTCCATAGTGGCTCTATTACAATATGGTTTGCCCTAAAATAGTTCCAGGGTTGCCTTATATATCTTGGGGGTGATGCTAATAGTTGCAGTATGGTACAGATGTACACAAAACCTGTTAGAAGATGTGGTATTTATGCTAACAGAATGAAGCAAACTGATATATTGAAATTAATGGCTATTAATAGAAGTAATTACATAAAAGAAAAAGGTAAAACATGAATTTATGATTTTAAGCAATCTAGTCAGGATATTTATAACATAACAAACTTTGGAAATAGAGGTGTTTTTTTTAAAAAAAAACAAACAAACCTACAACTCATTGGATTCTCAGCATCTCCAATGACCATGCCACCAGAAAGATTCTTGGAGTTATAGAAAAAGTAACAGAGTCTGGCTTGAATCCAAGAGTGAAAAGGAGCAATCCTTCCTGGAAAATATGGCAGACTAAGATATCTCATTTACTTAGCAGGGGATCATGCTGTAGTCACAACAAAATGCAAAGCATTTTGCAAACCATTACAACTAAAAATAATGTGACTAAATGGTTTTTTAATGTCAGTGGGTTTATTTATTTATGTTAGCAGGAATCCAAACAATTAACTAGCAGAACTTGCTTGAATATGTATATTTGATATTTTCTAGAACAGCTTTGAGCTGTGATAGTATTTCTTTTTGACTTACAATACTATTAACTTGCATAATTTAATAGCAGATATCAAAGTATGCTAGGCAAGGCCTAAAACAGTAATGTGAACTTAATCCACAGAGGACTCCAGTATGTTACACAACATTCAGCTTAATAGCATCACTGAACCACATAGGCCAAAATGCATCTCTGATTACATATAGGCATGCACAAGGAGAGAGAATGATTACTCTGGGTTCCATTTCAGAGGCTGGGGGTTATAGTTCAACAGATCATAGATCCAGTTCTCTGAGCGTCTGAAATATATCCAAAATAGAACAAGTAGTTTTATCCACCTCTATACTATCCACAACTTAAAACTTGGGGATAAAATGGACTACTACTCCCAGAATGGATTACTTGGAATCCTTTAGTCTGAGAAAAAGTAACTTAATCAAGCTGTAATTCAGCTGCCAGCTCCATGGATGCTCAGAATGCCTTGCTGTTTTAATTTGTTCAGTACAGTATTCTCATTTGAAGAACAGTTTGTATGCACACAAAAGACTTTTGTTATGGGTGGTGCTGTCAATATCCCAAGAAAGGAGGGAAAGAGAGACATAACAGAAAAGCAGTCGTATAGGTGTTCCTCCAAAGAGGGATTTGAAAAGAGGTAGTCTTTTGAAAGAAGACATCCCAAAATTGGATTAGTTGATGTATACTCTAGCTAGAAGAAATGCTATAGGATATAAATTTGATGAGAAATAGCTAACAAGTTATTATAATTTATGGGGCATTGACTACTGAGCATTTAGACTGATTTTCTTCTTACAAACTCATACTTTTCTTTGAAATTGTTACCATGTATGCTCTCAGAGCACATGCATGTTCTGAACACATATGCCTGCAAGAGATCTTTTGAACTTTACAGCAGTGTGTAATCACATTCATACACAACTAACTAAATTTTGTAGAACACACAAGAATCAAAATATCCACAAGAATTGCAGTGGAGTTTAGCAAATTTTGTTGTAGAGCTCCATAAATGGCAAACAAGACATACACAATAGAAATAACAATCTGATGAGAATACAGATGCTTTAGGACAAAGAAATACTAACCCAAATGAGCAAACTCACAAATCCAAGAAAGTTAGGGGCTGCTGAGAAGAGGAGGGAAATATAGTAAGAGAAGTTCAAAAATGAGGGCAATAGAAAACTTTCTCTGATAACACATACATACAGACCAAAAGAAAAGAAGGCAAATTGGTGGAGCAGCAGTGAAAAGCTCCCAGAAAGACAAAATTTAGGATTTAGCTCTTCCTGGAAGAGGTTGAAGAGCATTGTAGTCCATGTTGAAGCTGTGCAAAGAAGCTGAGAATCAAGTACCCTCTAATCTAGACCAGGTCTTTAAGGAAGAGAATGAAATACTGAGATTCTTTGGTCATAATCCCAAATTCATGGTGGGGGTGGGTCTGAGATAGTAATTTTAGCTGATTTAGTCAAAGATATATGCTACCTCTTCTCCCAGAATGAAGAACCTTTAGTACCTGGTGTCTGTTTAAAGGATCTGAGACCATTAAGGTGAAGAAGTTACTCTAGGACAAAGGATGTTCTTTAAACAAACGGTTATCCATTTGAACCTCTGAGAAAGTACTTTGCTTTTAAAAAAGTACTTGAATACTTTGCTTTTAAAAAGTAGTACTGTCTCAGTCCACACTGAAATCTATAAAACATGCATTTGTTGTTGGTGCTGTCTGCCTTCAAGTTGCTTCTGACTTAATGGTAACCATAAACCCTAAGGAGGCAGTGGAAGAGTGAACCTATCATGGGATTTTCTTGGCAAGTTTATTCTTGGCAAGTTTACAGAGGGGGTTGCCATTGCCATCCCCTGAGGTGCAGAGTATGACTTGCCCAAGGTCACCCAGTGGGTTTACATGGCTAAGCTGGGATTCAAACCCTGGACTCCTAGAGCCATAGTCCAATGCTCAAACCATTATGCATGCTGGCATAAGAAATATCACATGAAAATAGGGGAAGATGCCAGCCACAGATGCTGGTGAAACATCAGGAAGAAAATTTTCTAGAACATGGCCACATAGCCCCAAACCCCCCAAAAAACATGGTAAGGGGAGTGCCAAGACTCAATTAATCATTGCAATATCTGCATCTTTCTTTTATACACCATTAGGAAATTATAGAAAAACACTGAAATAATTCAAAATTCTCCTTTCCTTAGCTCAGTCATTAATCAGAATAGAGACTGCAATAAAGGAATCAGTAGACTAGGACCTGGAAGGGCAGCTATGAAGGAACAAGACAAGTTCTTGAGGTATAAAGAGATCTCTTTGGATAGTAAAGTTAGGATTATCCATGCCATCCTATTTCCCGTTTCTATGTATTGCTGTAAAAGCTGGACTGTAAAGAAAGCTGATAGTAATAAAATCAACCCATTTTAAATCTAATTCTGGAGAAGAGTTCTATGGATAGCATGGACTTCTGAAAAGACTTATAAATGGGTCCTAGAGCAAATCAAGCCTGAACTCTTCCTAGAAACCAAGGCCTGTTACAGACTGCCCAAATAAAGCTGCTTCGGGTCTCTTTAGTGGTATGCTATTTAAATGATGCATGGGTCCTAAGAGTCTGGAGGTCGCACCAAAGCCACACTCCATTCCTAAGCACCAGAGTGCAGCTTTTGGTGCAGCTTTCGGATTCTTAGGATGCATGCATCATCTAGGTGCTTTCTGCACCGCCATTTGGGACGTCCTCCGGACGTCCCATTTTAAAAAAGGGGCGTCTCTTACAGACGCCCCTGGGCCTAGTACGGACTCCGTCCATACAAGATGGCGCCGGCCCTTCTACATGGCCTGCGCCATCTTTGCATGTCGCGCCACTTGTGACGTAGCGAGCGCGCCCCTGGCGCCTCGCTACGTCGCAAACGCGATGGAAAAAGAAGCTCCATTTTGGAGCTTCTTTTTCGGTCCACGCGGGAGTCGGGCCGTGTGAAGGCTCCGGCTCCCCTGCGGACCTACTGGCGGCGGCGGCGGCAGACCGCCGCAAAGCGGCGGTCTGTACCCCGCCCTAAACTGAAACTGTCATACTTTGGCCATATCATGAGAAGACATGACTCACTAGAAAACCCAATAAACTTGGCAGGGCAAAAGCCAGTAGGAAAAGAGGTAGACCACATTTCAGATGATAGACTCAATCAATGAGTCTGCAATATGCAAAACCCAGTAGGGCTTTGATAGGGTGGTTTGGAGGTCTGATGTTCATAGGGGCCAGCATAAACTGAAGTCAATTTGATGGCAGTTAAAAACAAAGAAAACTGTTAAGTACTGATGTTATTGCACTCTCATACCTAGAACAGCCATGTTCTGTGCCAAAAATGGAAAAGAAGTCTATAATTTGCAGCAGAACTGAGCTGCTCATAGTTCAGTCCTATGGAGGTCTGCTCCAAAGGCTGAATTTTCTCTTCAGACTCCAGCCAGCATGGATTGTGACCATGCTGGCTAGGAAATTATAGGAACTGCAGTCCAAATAAGATTGTTTCCAAACTCTGGTCTGTTCAGCAGTTAGTTTCACTGATCACAATGGAGATTTGTCAGGTAGGACAGGGCTTAACATACTATCCGACTGAAATTTTCAGTTTCAAAGGAGTAGAACTAAAATCTGGCTGCTGGTATTTTTCTTTCTTTCTGGTGCTAATGTTTCCATTTCATGCCTCCTTGTTTCTCGCCACTGACTTGTTTATTCTCTCTACTTGCCCTTTGACTGCAATGGTATTCTGACTCTCATTTTTGAAGAAACCCAAGTCGTGCTACCTCCTTTCACTTTTATCCCACAAGAAGAACCTAGCTGGACCTGTTGGATCAGTGTGACTATATTTTAAAAGGCATGGATTCCCTCCACCCCCTCAGTCTTTTCAACTTAACATGTTTTCTTATTCTGTATATGTTGGTTTTAGAGGAAAACTACTCCCACTGGGTAGATACATAATCATCGTTTTAAAATAGCACCTGCCATTTTTATTGCAACTATATTTCCTTCTGTTAGTTGGCTTTGACTTTTTTACTGACTTCTGGAATTGCATGCTGTAAATTATTTGTTGGGGATTACTCCCGAAACACTGCCCTGAGCTGAATGAAAATCATCAGTATCTCTACTACAGTATTTCTCCAACTTTTGCAAACTGAGCCACAGCTGCAAAGTTTGTTGGAGGGCAATATTTGTGCCTCTATATAAAGACTGAGTCAGATGAACCACATTCTACTCTTTTATCCAGAAATTAAGAAAGAAAAATATGTAGGGGTGGTTACGGGCCCTACAATACCCAGAAAATGACTCTACAGATTGAACCTGAACTTGAACATCTTGAACTGAAGGGGGAAAAGACAAGAAAATGTTTGAGAGTCAAAAAGCCTGAGAATTTATGAAGATGAAGGAAATGTGGAGAGCAAATATTTGCATTGGTGTGGCTGGCAGCTTCCGTGTCAGTGGGGCATTAGTTGTAAATCTGCTCTGTGCTTTAATCTGAACTTGGAAGGAGTTGTCCAATGTAGAAACCTCTAGTAGTTTCAGAACCATGGATAATACCCTGAAACCCAGAATGAATTCATTGATCCACTGACATGCAAGTCATCAGCCACCACTGGGTATTGGGAGGCACTTAGTGGTGATGTCAGTGGCTTCTTTTTTAATACATTCTTTATAGAATATAGTTATGCAGAATTTACACATGTTAAACTGATACATACAAAGATTGTATGCTCATCAGTTCTTGTTGAGATATATAGGCTTTTGTATTTTTAATTTGTTTGCTAACATTTTTTTCAGGGGACATAATTCAGATACATGGTTGTGTTAGTTTGGAATATCACTATACAAAGGGATCTTGTAGTACCTTTGCGACTAACTGAAAATGAAGCGGCAGTGAAAGCTTTCATAGACTAGGTCTGAGGAAACAGATCTATGTCTTCTCTGTACTGGCCAGGATACTCCAGGTGCAGCCCAGAGTATCCTAACCCCACAGCTGACCCAACCTGCCTTTGTTACCTCAGTCTCTATTCCCATGCTGTGGCAGCTGTCTGCATAGGCACCTTGCTGAGCTATTGGGCACTGCTGCTGCATTTCCTTTGCTTCTAAGGTGAGAACATGGTTGGGCACCTCAGTTTGAGCTCAGAATGAGCAGCCCACAGTAGAAGTGGCTATGAAGGCAGTCCAATGGGACACCTGTGCAGACAGCTACTATGGCAGGGGAATGGAGGGCTCCTGATCTTCCTAGAAGATCTGGAGCATCAGTTATGTTTGTAACACCATTTTAATGTTGATATTGCCTTGCTCTGGTGTGAAATGTTCCAGATGGCATCCAGACTGCTGGCAGTTTGGTACATGTATCATCCAAACAAGATGATACATGTACAAGATCCCTTTCTATACTTAGTTTTTTTTCCTCTTTGTATGCTTCTTTATTTCTTGTTTGTTTTAAAAAGTGGTTAAGAAAAGAGAAGGACATATGTCACTTTGGGAACTTGCATTTTGCATGCAAATTTTCATGCAGAAGCAAGTTTGGGCTACATTTATTCTATAAATTCTGTACAGAATCAAAATTCTGAGGTAAATGAAATATGTAGCTGAATTGTCAACTGAAAAATATGGCAATTCTTTTATTTATATTTTTGTAATAGAGTGTAATGTGCAACACAGTCTTAAGAATGTTTCCTCTGCAGTAAGTTCCACTTGGGATATCCAACAGGATAATCTCCCATGAAAATGTGCATAGCACTGTAGCTGTAATACTTTTGTAGGTTGTATGGGTGAGGTAATTATCCAGAGATCTATGTTGAAGTAGATTCTTCTGTCAACCCAATACAGAGAGACTGAGAGAGAAGACTCCTTCTTACTTAGAAGATACATGGAAACAGAGGCTTGAATCCTGTTATTAGATTTGACTAGAATAAACCCACTGAATCAATGACATTTCCCCATGTATTGACTTGCCAAAGAAGTGATTCAGTAGAAATGTCATAGTTGGGACTAAGGCACATGTTTCAGGCCTGTGCCAGTAAGGAAGAACATCTCATAGGGTGGGGATGGAAAGCAAATGTTGCTGGACTACAATTCCCAACTTTCCTGACCATTGGTTTCACTAGTGGGGGTTGTTGGGAATTGTCATGCCTCAGCATCTGTAGAGACATGCATATCCCCAACCCTGCCAATCATGTATGCACTTATGGATAGACAAAGCTTCTTAAATGTATATTGAGTATCATTGTTGTTATGGGCCTTCAGGTAAACTCCAGTTTACAACAACCATATCATAGGATCTTCCTGGCAAGATTTATTCAGAGGAGGTTTGCCAATGTCTTCCTCTGAGGATATGAAAGTGTGACTCATCCAAGATCACACAATGGGTTTCCATGGCTGAGCAGGGATTCAAACCTAGTCCTGGGGTCCTAGTCCAGCACTCAAACCACTACATTACATTGGCTCTCAGGAGCACTGAGTGTACCATTCAGTAAACCAGAGGCATCACATGTTAGACAAATGCTTAATTAATTTTTTTCCTGACCTTCCACACAGTTCTGATTCCTTCTGCTTTTCAGTAAGATTGCTCTTAGATGCCTTTTGCTTGCTTTTACACACAATGATCTTGCTTATGTTAGGATGAAACCATTACCAGACCTGGTAGATAATTCTATAGTGTCCTATACTTTTAAATGTCCAGTCTAGGAAAACTACAGTTGCTGTTTTTATACAACCAAATACAACCTGGTTTTGTCTCATGTTTTTATTGCTTGATATGCAGGATAGAGCATTTTCACCATAATATGGATAGATTTTTTTCAAAGGAACTTGGAGAAGAGCAAAGGTGTTGTATCTTTAGGTATAGAGTTTAATAGCAGCTAAAGGAATGAAATGAATTGATAGAATTACATGGATGAAAACAAAGAAAATTGCTTTTGAACTGATTTACAGCCTAATAAATGACCTTCATCTCAAAACCAAAAGGGGCCTAAAGTTTTGCAAAAAACAGTTTTCTCTGTTGATGTCTATTGGCAAAAGTAGTTTGATCTGCATGGGATTCTCCCCCGACCCCCACCTTCTCATACAGTAGCCTGTTCAATAACTCTAATTTGGTCATTAAATTCTTGCCATCTTTGCCCTTTTCTAATGATTCTGACAAAACGCTGTCTGCAACCAGCAGGGCTCAGTCATTGGGAATAATTTGAATAAATAATCAAGTCTGCAGCTCATCCATCACTTTGAATGATTTCTCTATTCCCCATTCACCTCGTCATGACATTTGGCAGGTCACTTGGTATAAAATATGCAAGCTGCAATCGGAGTTAGCCCAAAGTTGCTGAAGTAGCCAAGTAAATGGTGCATCTTAACACAGTCGAGCCAGGTTGCACTGAGAATTTTGTTGCCTGGAATGTTTTGGGAGCAGGGGGGGCATTGATGCTGATGCACTTACTTCAACTTAAAATGGGATGATCAAGTACAATGGGCCCTTGGCATCTGCTAGGGTTTGGTTCCAGGATCTTTTGTGAATATCAACACTGATGGATGTTCAAGTCCCATTAAATACAATGGATAGTAAAATAGTGTCCCTTATATAAAATTGCAAAGACAAGATTTGCTTTTTGGAATTCATATTTTTTTAGAAAATATTTTCAAATTGTGGATGCTTGAACCCATGGATAAAGAATCTGTGGATACAAAGGGCCAAGTGTAAACTGCTTTTGTAAGTGACCACCATGCCTATGAGGGTGGACTCCCCCAACAGATAAAATGTAAAACCAAGAAAGAGGTCAACACTAGGGATATAAATCTGTATATGATCATTTATATTAATAAATAGAAAATTATTAACTGTTGTTATAGTTTAACACAAAATACAATATATCTCATCATAGTGAGGAAGACTGATTAGGGGCCTGGACAGACCAGCACTTTGTGCCAGCCTGGGCCTGAACTAAGGTTGCACGGGGGCTGAGCATTTACATGCTCAGAAATCCTAACGCTCACTCCAGATGCCATCTTGGCATGTTCCCGTACAGATAGAGTGTGCCATGATGATACTACTCATGTGCAGCACCTAAACGGCACTGCACATGAAGGGCATCATAAGGGCATGCTGCGGCTCTTATGGCACCAGTTCTAGGGTGCTGATAGGAGTAGCGTTTTGTGGCTCCTATTTGCACTGGGTTGGGGGTGTTCTTAGGATGGATCCTGTTCTTAGGATGGAATTCACCCCAGAAAAGTCACAGCAGACAAGAAGTGTCTGGGGCAACTTTGAGGTGGGAGTGGATCCCAGAGTTGCTATCGCCCTTCATTGCAAGTGACAAATTTGCAGGAGTAAATTGTCAGTAAATTGTACAACACCAGACCACTAGACAGACCACTATGGAAGAAATGGGTTGGGGGATGTATAGTGCCATGAGACACTAACATCTTCAACTGATAGCCCATATTACCAAAGTCCTTAAAAGGGGTGGGGGAGATTCATCAGTGTGCTCTCACCAAATGCACTGCAGGTAAAGCATCTTCTCTCAGCACCCACTAATTCCTTATGCTGCTTTCTGAAATAGCTGATAGAATAAAGCAAAAGATTGTTAGTTAACCTTTAACGGACATAGCTGAGTGAAGCTGTCTACTTGCCATTCTGACTCCATAAGTGAGAAGCATCTGAAGCACCTCTTTGGCTGCCCACCTCTGCAAAGCATGACTGCTTTCTGGGACATTGCTTCTTCCTCCTCCACAAGCTAACTGCAGAGTGGGTCAGGGGAAGCACCACAATATAATGTGTGTGTGTGTTAGAAGGTGAAGTTTCACTTTCTTCCTGAAGAATTTGCCCCTTCCTCTCTGATAACTTGCTGCTGCTTGCAAATGTCAATAAAAGCATTAGTAGGAGGTCAGACATCATGATGGAGGCTACCACAAAAGAATGTGTATTAAAAGAGTACCACAAAAGAGTGAGTCTGTGATCAAGCAAACAAACATCACTTTTTCTATGAGTCTTGAGCACAGGAAGAAAAGCTTTACTATCATTAGTCCTTAAGTTTTTATGAAGGATTTAAGAATGCAAACTTTAAAAAAAAAATCTGAATTTTTATGTAGGTGCCACAAAGATTTGTCCCTAATAGCACACACAAAACCACCACTGGTGGCAGTTGGGCCTCCAAAGGCAGGACATACCACAAAAGGAGTGCCATAGCTAAGAAGGCCCTTCCATACGTGGTGCCACCCATGCTGCAGGACATACTTTGGACATGATTTTCTGTTCTGGGAAGGATGATGGATGTGGAGGAACTTCCTATAGTTCCATTGTCTTTGTTGTAACCTTGGTAGGGTTTAGATTCATTGAGACTAGGATCCTCTATAATGGCAGGGGACTCATTAGGATAGTCCACTCCAGAAGAGTTATGGTCACTCTAGATGGATTCCTGATGGCTCTTGGGGAGTTGCCTTTTGCCTTAGCAGGTGATGCTGTTGAATAACACTTCTTCATTGTTTTGCTACAACTGGTACTCCACTAGGTAGTGCAGCAGCAACAGTGCTCTGGCCCTAAAGCACAATAAGGATAGCAATTACCAAGGCAACAGAGCCCATAATTTTGGACTGCTTGGCGGATAATGGAGATTTATAACACATTCATGTACATAATATGTAACCAGATGAATGTTGCCAAATATCCTCATTCACACGGTCATGGAAACGTGCATCTGTATACATGAAGTGAACAATCCAGACATGTCAGGATCACAGGCACAGACATTTGGCAGTGGTGTGCACACTATAGACCAAGTGCTGCCTATTGACAAAAGACACAGAAATAGGTTGAGATTTCTGGCAGCTGAAATACACAACCTTCATGTTATTGTACATGTTCACATGAAGAAAGTGCTTGATTAATATGCCATCCTCTCACACTGGATCAGCAGACTATTCCTAATAACAGTGATTCAACAGGTAGTTACTGGGAAAATCTTGGGCCAGAGAAAGGGCAAAAGAGGAAAGGGCTCAGCCTTTACCAGTACAGTACATCTATGGTTTGTAGAACAGTCACATGGGCAGCTTTTTGACGAAAATAAATAAATGAATAAATGTAGGAGAACTTTGTTATGGATCTGATATGTCACATTTGTTTTGATCTTAAGACTGCAGCACTTCTGTGACACACAACTGACAGCATCAGTGTGTGGTGGCCCAGCTCAGATGTGATTATTTCAGCCCAATATACCATGGCTTCTCAGACCAATAATAATCTTGTACTTACTCTCCTCTGTTTGCTTATGTGCTATAATAGTTCCAAATTTTGCTAAATCACAATTTCCCGTTACATCCAGTTGAGGAAACTGTGGTTTAATCCCTGACTGGAAACTAGGGCATCAAACAACATTTTCATCCTGTTATGTTGTCATCGTTTATGCCAAAGATTTAAAGCAGATATTCACAGTTTAGAGGCAATGGGAAACTACTCTATAAGTCTTTTATTCTGGTGTATAAGAAAAAGAAGTAGTGAAGAGAAGGCGAACCGACACAGTGCTTGTTACTAATATAATTAACCATGGTTTATTGAACCAAAATCATTATATTGTAATTCAACCAGTGAATAAATAAATAAATGCTAAACTGGATGTATGACTTTTCCTTGGATAAACCAAAGCTTCTGTTCAACCCTACAGAAATGTTTGGTAGTTTCTAATACCTAAAATTTCTGTGCCAGTACAAGTCAAAGACTCCCCCCTCATTCTAACTGATATAAGAGCAATATAATAAAGATTTGAATCACTCATTCAGAAGGTGCATTTTGTCAAACCAAAGTGTAATTTACTAGTTGTTGCACAAAATTTGTTCAATTTTTTCCTTAGGAGACTGTGATGTATTCCACACCTCACTGTATCAAAAATGTCAATACCTGGTATAGGAATATTACTCAATATAACTTTCTACAAATTGATAGCAAACAGCCTAAAAATGATTTAAAATACCTGTGCTGTGGAGCCTCCCAAGACTTCTTTTGGCAGGTGTTTCACAATGAATTGCAATAAAATAAAATAAAAAGGACAGAAAATGTGATTTCCTTAGAGAGCGTAAGTTCATAAAAACAAACTAATAAGCCAGCAAGATATGATCTATATCACAAAATGGCTGATAGCTACAGATGGAAATCATCATAAAAATGACATACTTTTTTGTTTGCTCAATATTTTACCTTATGTCTCATTGCTATTAAATAATTCCCAGTTTAATTTTCCTTCTGTCCTAAACTCAAACAGAAAGTTGTGGGTGGGAAGTGAGGTATTTCAAAGCCAAGTGTATTTTCTTGTTTATATCATTGCACAAAACTTCCAGCCTCCTATTTTTCTTAAGAATATACGCTTTTTCATTTCTAATACAGGATCATAATCCCTTTTTACCTAATAGCTTTATTTCAGACAGTTGAAGAGCCAAATCTATTTTTGCAATTGTCCTCATAAACGTTGCTAATTATAGCATATTAAGCAATGAAATGGAGTGCAGGAAACTCCAAAATGGCACAACTCCATACATGTCTAGACCTTTTAGCATACTATATTGCACCACACTGAACAAGTCCAGTCCAACTTTGACACAAAGGAGGTCAACTGGACTTCCGCCATTAAAAACTATTGTTCTGTATCTCTTACTTAGGAGTACATTTAACTGAGCTCAGTGGGACGTCCTTTTAAGAAAATATGCTGAGGTGGCATTTGTTGTTTCAAAACCAAAACTCTTGCCTCTCGGTGAAAGTATACTGAATATAAACTGTGCATTAGTAGTGGTGGGTCACTAAACGTTGGTGTGCTCTGTGGGCCTCAGCTTTTGTAGTGGTGTTTTCCAGAAAAACAGCAGCAAGAACACCACACATGGTTAAAATAAAAGCTTCCTTCATCCATATCCTCAGAATGAAAAAAAAAATAACTGGTAGCAAACAGATATGAGTCTCCAGCTACTGCTTATCTTCCAGCAAAGCAGTTGTTGACAAGACCAATAATCATAGAATCATAGAGTTAAAAGGGACTGCAAAGGCCATTTACTCCATCTCCTGCCATTCAGGAATACACAATGAAGCACTCCCAAAATGGAGCTTCCACCATCTTTTGAAGCACTCTGTTCCATTGCCAGATAGCTCTTATAGTAAAGAGGTTCTTCTGAGTGCTTCAGTGAAAGCTCTTTTCTTCTCAATTTAATTCAGTATTTCATTTTCTAGTCTATGCAGAAACAGAAAATAAACTTGTTTTATCATCTACATGACATCCCTTCAGAACATTTAAGAAGACTATCATGTCACTTCTAAGTCTTTTCTTTTTCAGGCTAAACATATCCAGATCCCTATGTTGTTCTTCATGGGGCTTAGCTTCCAGGTCTTAGATCACCTTGGTCACCATGTTCTGGCCATATTCCAGCTTGTCAATATCTTTCTTCTACTGTTGTGCCAGAACTTGATATTCCAGATGAGTTCTGAATGAAGCAGACAAGAGATGCACTCAGTCTGGACATTATACTCTTGTTGATGCAGCTTAGAATTGGACTGGCTTTTATGAGGCCAGTCACACTACGAAATAACCCAGTGTAGAAACCAGATTATTTCAGTGGCATTCATACTTGCACCAAGTGTATTTGGTGCAGTTTGTGGAGTGGGAGGGCTTCCTCAAAACCCACTTACTCCAGTATATTCAGAGTATTTTGAAAAGATGCAGATCACCACAAATGAAAAGCACTATTGATTTGATTTGGGCGTTCTGAACCAATTCTTCCAAAACATGTAACAGTGAACAGTGACCAAATTATCAATGGGGAATTTAATTAGCTCAAGGTCACGAGAGGAGGCCTGTTACCACACCTCAGGGATCGCCCCTTCGATCTGTATACCAGGAACTAGAAATCCAGAAATGAGGCAGAGGCTCTAAGTACAATCATGTCTCTTTTATTGGAAACAAGGATTCAAACATACAGGCACATACGCTCACACATTCATACAAGACTCAGGAAATAACGTGGTAAATGTGGAATAGATATTAGGCTTTTCTAACGGAAATGCTCACCTTATGTAGAAGTTCTGTCTTCCAATTTGTGTGTGTGGGTCTGCAATTCTGGTTAAGCAGGCCAGTCAGAGAGAGACTGACTTTAAAACTGACTTAGCTGTTGGCTACCAGCAATGAATGACTGGCTGCAGTGGATGCCTGACCGCAGCTGAGAGTGACTGGTAGCAGCCCAGAGTGGCTGGTAGCAGCAGCTAGTGGCTGGCCGCAGCACCTCTCTAAATTTAGGAGACTTTTTTAAGGGTTTAACAGGGTCTCTAGACAAAGGGTAATCAAAGGAAACTGTTTGAAGTGTATTTCACATCCTAACCAAATGTTTTGATCTAACCCAAATGTTTCTGCCAGAGTAGGGACCTGAATGGCTACAAATGTCATTCCTTTGATTCAAATGGTTCCCCCTCAATCACAAAGAGAGACACTTCCTTAAGACATTTGATAGCATCTTTCCTGATAGCACTTAGCAGCTCCTTGCATAATCTCATCCAAGCTGGGAAAGGAAATTCGTTTACATATCAAAAACTCATGGTTTCCCTTGTTTCACTGGGAGATCACATGCTAGGGCCATTTGGCTACTCAGGTCAAGATGCACTTTTGATATCAAATTGCAGGTCAGAGATTATCATTTAGATATATTAAAAAGGTGTAGATCAATGCCTATCATTTCGTAGATCGATGCCTATCAAACAAGAAGGGAGAGGTTATGCATAGAAGGATGGAACAGACACATCCCACCTTGTCCTGCCAGTGAAGACACCAGCTCCATAAATCTGATCAGTATTTCCATCACCACCTCCATTTCCCCTGGCTTAGCATCAGAAGGTTTATTTATATATCAATACACTTTTAATATACATTTATACATTTATTTGTATTCAGATTTGAACTATCCATGACAATGGAAGCAGAATCATATCATCAACAGTGAAAGTGGAAGTGAAAGGTTGAAGATGTGCAATACTTGATTGACCTTTTTAAAAAAAAAACAAAACACCCCAAGCACAATTGAAAGCATTCAGAATGGAGGCTTCATTTTAAATTGATATGCTGGCAGTGTGAATGGCAATAGTGTTAAAATGCCACGGATTTGATCATGGTAAACATAGTGGGAATGGTGATTCAGTATTGCATCACCAAGGATATTCGTATCTACAAAAGCGTATGTGTGAATGGGCCCTTGGCTTCTGTATCACATTATTCACTCGTGTTTATCTTGTGGTCTAATAAGACCCCTTCCCCCCCCCCCCCACTTGTATTGCTTTCAAGCCGGGTGTCATCCATCCTATAGTTGTGTATGTCATTTTTCCTTCCTAGATGTAATCCTTATATTGATCCCTGCTGAAATTCATTTTGTTAGTTTTGCTTTGGGTCTCCTCCCAGGAGAAAGATGGGATATAAATTCAATCAATCAATCAATAAAATGTTTTTGTCTCAGTTCTCCCATCTCTCAAGGTCATTTTGAATTCTGTTCCTGTGTTCTGATATCTTTCCTAATTTGTGTCATCTGAAAATTTGATGAATATGGTTTTATTCCATCATCAATTTTTAAAGTTGTTGAATATCATGGGACCCAGGACAGAACTCTGAGGCACCCCATTCGTTACTTCTCTCTAGGATGGAGAGGAATCATTTCGATTTGCTTGGTCAACCAATAACAAGTTCATTTAACAGTAGCACCATCTAGTCTACAGTATACTAGGTTGTATGTAGGAATATCATGGGGACCTTGTCAAAACCCTTACTGAAATAAAGATATATTATAGCCACGGCACTCCCCCAATCTACCAAGCTTGTAATTCCTTTTTTTTTTTAAAAAAAAGATAACAATAGTTTGATACCATTTATTTTTGAAAACTCATACTGGTTCTCAGTTATCAGAGCATACCTTGCTAAGCAAAGACTGACTTTTTAATGATCTGGTCCAGAACTTTTCTTTGTATTGATATTAAGCTTACTGCTTGGTAGTTGTTTGGGTCCTCAGTTTTCCCCCTTTAGAACTTTAGACATTGGCAGCAAGGCTGGTCCAATACATTCAGTATGCTGTCTGGGACAAAACAAAGAATAGCATGTATGTCTGTTCCTTACATAAAGACAAACTTGGCTGGCACTGAAATTTTAATTTTAATTTAATACTGATGTTTAGATGTACCTGTGAGTAGCTGTATTGTTTAGAGAGAGTATATTATGTTATGTGGCACATACAACTGTGTCCTCAAAGAAGAATGAATGGAAGTCTCAGAAGGTTTGACTGGGAGACTACTAGCCAAACCAACAGCTTCTTTCTGAGGTAACCGACCTACTCTGCCTAATAACAGGCCAACTCTACTTTGTAGGACACAAAAAAAGAAAGGGCATCACAAGGAATAGCTGTATGGCCTTTTATCTTTCTCTTTATAAGTAAGAAAGGCCCGAGACAGATGGGCTGAAAGGGGCATGGCAGCGGCGATACTAGGGTTAGGGGCTGTGCACCAACCACATGGTCTCTAACCCTAATGGTGGCATCCCATGTACACAGGTGCCGCCATTGTGACATAAGCACCACACTGCATCCGCATGGCGCTGGGTGTCGCTTACATTGTAAATGTGCCAGTGGTGCACTCGCGACATCACTCCAGCACCTTAAAAAGAACCCGGAAACACTGGGTTCTTTTTACTCTGGAGGGAAGCCACACAGTTTGGTGGCTATGGCTTCCCTCCGGAGGGAAATAGGCCGCCGCCAACCCAGACATTCCTAAAGGTATGTACTGGGCCAAATATAATTCTCTGTTCATATTTGTTGATGTTGTTACTTGCCTCCAAGACAACTCTGATATGGTAACCCTATGATAGGGTTTCCCTGGCAAGTTTTATTCAGAGGAGGTTTACTGTTGTCTTCTACTTAGACTGAGAGAGTGTGACTTGTTGAAGGTCACCTAGTGCATTTCCATGGTTGAGCATGGATTTGAATCCTGGTCTCCCAAAGTCGTACTCCAACCATTGCACCAGGGGTCTCTTGTAGCATATTACAATGGATGGTATCAATTGCTCATAAACACCAGGGGGTTGTAACTTCCATGTCAGTGGGACAGTCAATCTGTTCCAGGTTTTAGTCACAACTTTAAAAGATCTGTCCAAGATGCTGAAGCCATTTTGGAGGTTGAATATAGCACATTGGATAACACCTTAAGAAGTTTGGACTAGGACCTGGAGTGGGTTTGCCACCCACTCCTCACAAATTTGTCACCAGCCACCACTTCTTAAAAAGAGTTATCAGGCTGATACAACATCATATTAGCTACTTCCTAAAAAAGCATTTCCAATGTTGGTTTTCAGTTCCCATCATTCCTAATTATCCCTGGGTGTACTGACAGTAGAATGGCCTAAAAACTCTGGAATCTCCAGAGTCTGAGAAAAGGTGCTTGTCTATAGTTGTCTATGCCATGGGATTAGTGAGACCTCTAACCAGTCACCAAATGACTACAGATCATTTGTAAGTACTGTAAACCTGATAGTAAAGAGATAACAATATTTCTCATTCTTGGCCACCATTATTTGGCTGGCAAAGTTAATAACATCTCTCTGACAAAGTGCTGGAATGACAAATGTATAGAGTGGGAAAGACCTAGCTGAAAAGCTGAAATCAGCTCTGATAATTAAAAACAAGGGGAAGCTAGAAGAAATAATAAAGCTTAAGTCAGAAGCAAGTATGAGTTATATTGCCCAAACCATAAATAGGAATAAATTACATGACTCTCCAAGATCTAGCTTTAATCAAGTGACAGATATTAAGACTGTATATAGAGTCCTAATAGAGTATACCAAAGAACTGGAAAAAATAATTTTGAAAATCAGATGCAAGAAGGATGTTTGGATGGATCAACGAAAAATCTGGTTCCATAAGGTTACCCATATATATCTAAGGATAGACACATGAAAACTCAAAATCAACAGAACATCACTGAGCAAACGCTCATGGGTTTTCAACATAGTTGGCACAGATGTAAAGTAGATTATAAAAGAGAATTGCAATATGGCATAGGCTTGATATTCAGAGTTTTCCATCTTTGGATATGTAGGTCTGTAGTTGTCAGAGATTTTTACACAAGAACAGACAAATATTGGCACGCCACATGAGCAAGCTTGAAAGAGGAGAAGGATTGCCAGGCTCAGCTCTGTTGCACAGAACAAATCAATACTGATCTGTTATTTATGTTGTGCATTAGTGAACTCCACCACATTTCCACTTTGATATAACCAGGATTCATTTGCAACTGTGACTTGACAGAGAAGGAAAGGGTTGCTAGTTAGAAATTTTAAATATTCATTTAATGGTCACAGTTTTACTGCAGATTCTAAGGCAAACTGTGTAAGACATGCATTTCCAGTGTCTGGAATTTCTTGTGACATCGACTGGACACTTTGACAAACTCCCAACCACCATTGAAAGTTTGTATTTTCCTCACATTTTCAATGAATGATGGACATCCCAGTTCACAAGAGCACCACAATGGGTCATTCTCCTACCATCTGACACTTTTTTATCCAAGAAATTGCATCTGGGCATTGTGACTAACAATCATTCAGATCTCCCACCTTGACTTTGTCAATTCCTTTTTTCAAACCATCTAAGCCATTTTAGGCTAGCATAATGATTGAGATGTGGGGAAAGTGAATAATGAGACAGTTTTCGTGTTCTCACTATTAGGATAAATGATCATCTCATGAAGCTAAGAAGTAGGGATTTAAGACAGATTCAGGGAAGGAATTGTTGACTGAAAACACTGTTAAGCTGTGGAATTGGCTACCACAATATGTAGTGAAGACCTAAAAACTTTTACTGTTAAAAAATTAATGGAAGAAGGCTTTTGGTGGCTAATAGTCATGACGGCTCTTTTTTTGCCTGCATTACCAGAGGTAGCTTGCCTCTAAGTATCAGCTGCTGCAGACCAAACATGATGAGGAGGATGCTAATACATTCATGTCATGCTTGTGAACTTCCCATAGGCATCTAGTTGGCTGCTGGAAACAGAAATGTGGGCCTTGGTTTTGATCCAGCATAGCTCTTCTTATATCCTTAGAGCTGTGGCCATTACCGTATCTTAGGCATTGGATAAAGCAGCACATGTAGCTTTCTGTTCTGGATCAATTGGCCATCAATTTTGCTGGATTATTCTGATTTGGTAACATAAGAGACGGGAGGAGCAATACAATTTTATATTTATATTTTATATGTAACTCCACCGCACTGATGTGTTGGTACTATGCAAATGTGATCACATGACGTAATGTCTTGATCTGTGCAGTCAGTCTGTTCCTCCACAACATTTGGATATCAGTTCGTTGCTTTCCTGTGTCATACAGTATGTTACCTATTTTTCTAAGAGCTTTTTCTGAGAGTAGTTTTTACAGTTTTATTTCATACCTTGGAAAAATAAAGATGTTATGCTGGAGATAGATTAAGACTACAATCCAATGTTTGTTTACTTGAGAATGTCCCATTAAATTCAGTGAGACTTACTTCTGAGTGGACATGAATAGGATTGAACTGTAAGTTAGTCTCACCAATTTCCATTAGCATTAAGTTAAAAAGAATTGCCTCTTTGATTTCAGTAAGAACCATATTCAACTGAGTTCATTTGGAAGCAGTCCCATGATTTGTAGACATAAATGTCATGATAACCAGATGATTCATGCAACTTCCCTGATCATGTCTTTCTAAAAATATTTCATGTTGATCTTGGATACAAAGACAGCCCCACAATCATGCCATAGGTCAGCTATTTGGAAAAGACCAACAGAGGTTGTCTTAGAGTTAAACTGACATAGTGAAATTGCTCTACTCATGCTGATATTTTTTCAAAAACTGTGTTAGATCCCAATTCCCCAACTAACAATGACTATTTGTGGAGGTTTTAAGTGGATATGACTTTTACAATGACTCAGCTCCAGCCACGTCCAGAGCATTTGACAAGTCATTCTCCCTTTCCTGTTTTAGCAGCATCCAGTGTTATATCAACAGATGTGACTGGTTTGAACATGATAACATGACGTAGTCAGGCCATGCCTGCTGAGTATCAGATGTTTAACAGTGACATATAGCCTTTGTTTGCCTATATATATGCTGATTGGGATCCAGTTGAATGGAAAGTAATGAGTCATACCTCTTTTCTGAGATGCCTTATCATTTATTAGCCTATTTTGTAAGAAAAGAGCATTAGTTTAGCCTGTGTGATACTTGCCCTAGTATTATACAGTTTCCCCAGTCCTCAAATAAATAGTAATTGGATATCTGATTCTTTCAAGTGATCATCTGGATTGATTAACTGAAGATATAAATATTGACTAAGGTAATGCTTGAGGTCGATATTTACATTGAAAAGCAACAAATGTTGGCATCCATTGATATATGGTCAATTCCATGCAAAAACCTATATTAATGAAATGTTAGTATTGCCAGAACACACATGTAAAGGTTGAGCCAGCTGAGACTATTTTGTTTACTGTATAATTTTGCTTTAAAAGCAAACACAGCATAACCATTGAAAATAATCTGTGGAATCTTGGTCACAAAGTCAAGCAACTGGAGAAAATAAGAAAAAAAACCCCAATTGTTACACTATTCTAAATGGCAAGCTTTTGAGCTACACCAAGGAAAAACAATGTGGGCAAATTGCCACCTTGAGTCCCTATATTCGGAAAAAGGTGAGATATAAGAGAATAAAATAATATCCTAGTCTAGTATCTTCTCCCATGTACAGGAAAAAAAGGGGGGATCATGTTGCATGTGCACAGCAGACTGCAAATTGATTCCATAGGAAATAGGACAGCCTTTCCCTTCTGGAACACCTGCAAAAGAAATGTCAGAGTTGCAGACTGGCACTTCAGTCGCTTGCAATTTTTAGTGGGTTTCAGCCACATGAGTCTTGTGACATGGAAGTCACACTGAAATGCTTGCAACACACGGTATTTCGGTTGCCTTTGAGGTTACCCTGTAAATGACCAGTACTTCATATATCACCTTTTATTCTAGACCATGGGCATAAATGCATCAGGTATTTAGAAAGAGATACTACAGGCTGTTAACCACACTGCCCACAGTGTGCACCTATATTTTGGAGATCTGTTTACGGTCTTTATATAAACAGAGTTTCTGTGTTGGATCCATATTTTATGATGTCTAATTGGTGAAAACCATCTTCCTTGCCTCCTCCTGCTCCACATGATAGTCCCTTGAAGTGTCTACACCAGTGGTTTACAAATGCTGTTCCTGCAGACATTTTGGACTTCAGCTCCCAGAATCCCTTATTGGCCAAAGTGGCTGAGTTTTCTGGAAACTGAAGTCCAAAAACCTGGAGGAACAGTTTGAAAACCACTGGTCTGCACCATGTTGGGAGATTCTGGAAAGTGGGACTGATTGC
>NC_056526.1:76891440-76998865 GCF_019175285.1 Sceloporus undulatus | reverse complement strand
TGATTTGCCCTGATGAACAGGAAGCTTCGTGTCAGGCAGAGAAATCAGTATTCCGGAGTTTTCTCCGCCACATCTGATTCAGCAAAGTCCTCAACTCTGTATAAGATTTTTTGAGGTAGCTGGGGGTGTGGGATACCAAAAGGCACTTTCATCCATCCAGTTGCCATACAAACTCCCTACATTCACCTAGAATAGAGCCAGTATGCCCCCATGCATCCAGCAGAGGATTCTACTTTTATGCCAAAGGGAATGGGTGCTGTGTTTTTTATTTACATAGAGTATAAAGAGACCATGGAAACTTTTCTTTGTACTACAACTCCCAGAATCCTCATACTAGTGGCAAGCTGACTGGGAGGTTCTGGATTAAAGTGATTAATTGATGATTATAATTTTTAAAATGCGCTCCTTTCTTAGCCAATTGGTCGCAGCAACCTATGATCTGGTTTTAAAGGCACAAAAAGGGCCTCAAAAAGGGTCTCTTTTTGCACCCTTGAAAGGCACCATAGCGTGGCAGCAGGCTATAGTGCTACTTGGCACTCATTGTATGGACGCAGCACAATCTCCTGTCCCCAATGTTTTCAACATTTACATGAAGCGCGGGAGAGATCACCGAGACAGGGCGGGGTGTTATTTTCAGTACGCTGTGATGACACCCAAATATTACTTCTCTATGTTCGGGGCTGAGCAGTGACTAAGGATGGCATCTCTCCTCTGACTTGCCCGTCTTGGGTCGAGGGGGTGGGTGGGGGGGTGGTAGGGTGGTAATGGACTGGACGAGGGAAAACTGACTCAAGCTGGAATCCAGGGTAAGACGGGAGGTACTTGCTATATAGGAACCCCGAATCCAGGAATGGAGTTTTGTCAGCCAGTCTGGATGGGGTCACACTTCCCGAAGGATTCTTGTTCGCAGCTTGGGGGGGGTGCTTCTTGACTCGGACGCTTCCACCTGACAGCTCAGGTGGATGCGACAGTCAAGAGCGACTGCTATCACCTTGTTCTGATACGCAACTGCGCCCCTTCCTGGAGCCGAGGACCTGGAAACCGTCGTACACTGCATGGTTAACCTTCGATCTGGACTTCTGCAATGCGCTTACTTGGGGCTACCCTTGTGCCAAGTTCGGAAACTTCATCTGGTACAAAAACCTATGGCAGCCAGATTGATATGGGAATTCTAGGAATGGACCATATAACACCGGTCTTGAAGTCCTGCACTGGAGTAATCATTGGTATTTCTGCTCTTCGGTGTGCTTTTATCCTAACATACTCCTTCTAATTAATCACAAAAGTCTATGGATGAGTTGGAAGAAATGAAGTATATTGGACAGTGGTTAAAGCACCATTAGTATAAATCATGCTCAGCTGGATCAATTGTGTTTTGGAGTGGGTCAGGTTGTGGCTTTAGGGAAGCAGAAAGAGCTATTATGTGGTGAGAGAAGCTGTAAGACAGCTGCGGCCAAATTCAAGTTCAAAGACTTGGAGTTTATCCTGGGTAACTCATATTATATATTACCCATAAATTCCCTAGATCAAACATTTTCTCCTCTCACATTTGTGTAATGCAGATGAAGAGCTACTATGAAACTCAAAGCTAAACTATCAGAATTCTCTTCAGATTAGGGTTCAGAATAATTCTTCAATTACGTTTACCAGATTCCCTAGTTGCTGTTTTGGCCAGCAAAATTCAACAAAATCTCATTGCAGTAATACCTTTAGAAAGTACACCAAAAGGGCAGAATAATTATACAGGGTCCTGAATTTCAATGACAAAGTTGTTAAATACTATACAAGAGGAGTCAAATGGTGGTGTAGGATCATGGGCCTTCATCTTGTTTGAGATGGTTGCTTAAGGGTGCACCTACAATGTAGAAATACTGCAGTTTAACAGCACTTTAAGTGCTGCAACTCCATCCTATGGAATCCTGGGATTTGTAGATTTTAAAAGTCTTTAGCCTTCTCTGCCAAAGAGTGCTGGTGCCTCACAAAACTGCAAATCCCAGCTATGACAGCTAAATTGGTGTCAACGTGTATTATTTCTACAGTGTAGATGAACCTTGAAATGTTGATCATGAAGGAACTTTGGTGCAAGTTTTCTTGGTCATATGAAGACAGAGGGCAAAGATAGTAAAAGCCAAATAATAAAATATCTGCCTCTTAGCAACATCATAGTAACTTCCTTTGAGTTCAGGACTATCTCTGACCTGTGTGAAGTTGCAAACCCCCCCCCCCCCCCTTAGATAGAGAATGGAGAGTCTTTCAAGAAGCCTTTGCAGTGTCACATTTGGAGTTATGCCAATATGCCAATGCCCCCAAAATAATTGTTTCAAGATGTGTTTCATGCTGCAAAGTTTCATGGAATATGTGGGAGAGGTGGCACTAGCTGGTCATGCTCTTATGCTTGGCTTTCTCCTTTGCCTTTGGTCCCTGACATGCACACAGACAGTTGACTCCCTCCATGGGAGAGACTTGACATCTTTAGATGCATTCCTCAGGGATTCTGTATAAACACATGAATCTCAGGGCTATGGCCAAAGAGGAGAGGGCAGGTGAATGTTTTTATTGAAAAGCGCCACAGTCTGTTCTGAATGACTGGACTCAGCTCTGTCATATCTGTGTTCCTCAAGTATAGAATTATGAGAAATAATTCTCATAATTGGGTGTGTGCGTGTGCATGTATGTTGTGTGCCTTCAAGTTGTTTCCAACTTATGGTGACCCTAAGGCAAACCTATCATGGGGATTTCTTCACAAGATTTGTTCAGACGAGGTTGCCATTGCCTTCCCCTGAGGCTGAGAGCATGTGACTTGCCCAAGGTTACCCAGTGCAAATGGTCAATAAAAATAAAATAAAATGTAAATGGTCATAAGAATCTTTGTATATTTTTTGTTCATTATTAGTTTGCTGATTAGTTAATTCAAAGGTTAACAAAACTGAAAAATAAGAGGAAGAGCAGGTTGGAAGGAGACTGGATTTATTAGCATCTTGTATTCTATGGTGGGCATCACATAGAGACTCCTCATCTGTTCCAGGAAACTAAACTTGGAAACGTGTTCCAGGGATTTTTGCTAGGACCCATGTGGGAATCAGTAAGCAAAATAAAGAGGAAGTAGAGAAGATGAGATTATAACAGAGAAAAGAGAAAGCATCAAAGAGTTTTGGGTGTGGTAAATGAGAAATGAGAACCAGTGTGGTGTAATGGTTTGATGGTTGAACTATGACTCTGGAGGTGAGGGTTCAAATCCTTGCTCAGCCATGAAAACCTACTGGGTGGCGTTGAGCCTCAATGGATGGCAATGGCAAACCCTCTCTGAAGAAACTTGTCAAGAAAACCCTATGATAGGTTTGCCTTAGGGCCATCATAAATCAAAATGACTTGAAAGCAAACAACACACACACACAATTGGGAAATTAGGTTGTCCAAAATTAATGCAGCTGTTTCCTTCTCTTACAGGTTCAACACACAAGGTGGAGAGGGATTGAATAAAATAATTCATGGCATTCTTCAGGTTCAGTCTTGTAAGAGTTCTAGTACAGGCTTTTAACTGAAACCTAAATGGTAATTAAACAAATTGTAATAGTTAATTTTACATTGCTCCTAATGTAAATGTAATTGAATTAATGTTCACCGAAGCACACTAACCATTTTCTATCATTGTTTCTACCTCTACACCACATTTTGCCCATCCCTGATGTAAATGGACCTTCGACATGAAGGGGAATGGAGATTATCTATGAAATGAATCATGGGGGGAGAGGGGGCAAATAATGCTTGGTAAAATAGAAGGTAGTAGGAAAAGAGGACAACTGCATTACAAGTTGATTTATTCAGTCAAGGAAACAAATAAGCTTCATTTATATACCGTTTCATACAGCCTAAGCAAGGTCTAAGCAGTTTACAACTGTAAGCTAATTTGCCTCCAACAATTTGGGTACTCATTTTAGCGACCTTGGAAGGATGCAAGCCTGAGTCAAGCTTGAGCCCTTTAGCTGGTCTTGAAACTCACAACCTTGTGGTTCTGAGTGAGTGGCTGCAGGACAGACATTTAACCACTGCGCCACCAGGACTCCTGGTGATTGCAGCTCCTCAGCAAGGCAGTTGTTGACTGGAGACTCTTGGAGGTCTCTTATTCACAGGCTCTCCATAAATCAAACTTGGTCTGAAGGCAATAGAGAACATTAGCAATATTCATCACTATTGGAGATGTAGAGTATATTTTCACATTTTTGCATCCTCTTGAAGAATGAGCATCTAAACATGTCAAAACAGCTCAAAGTAATAATAATAGTCATAATAATTAATGTTAGTCACCCAAATATTTCTTATCTTTTTTTCATGAAAATGAAAAAAATAATCAGTGTTTTCGTTGGTCATCAGCTGATTAAACTGAGAACGTAGCTGTGGAGCAAATATATTGTATTACAAGGAAATTATCTCATCACTTTTCAGGACAACAAATAGACAAATGTTATTATATCTAAAAAGTATTCTTAACATTTGTGAAATCAGGAGGAACATCTCAGGGAAACGGATCAATTTCCAGAGAAGAGACTTGAAGCATGTTATTGAAGGGTGGAATGGAATCAGCCATCTTCAAATGAACTAATATCAGCTCATGGGTCAGAAATTACATCTTTACTGCAAATCACTTTTTGATATTGTATTTTGATGAGTAGCTTATTTTCCACGCAAGTCCAGCTGGAAAAGAAAACCTGAGCCAATATAACTCAATCAAAAAGTCATTTTATTTATATACCACCTCTTTCTCAAGAGAAAGACTCAAAGTGTCTGGAGTGATGACTTATTATGTCCTAACTTTCTCCCATGTCCACCCCCACAATTCCTAGTCAGAGATTTTTGTCTTCGTTGAAGCTATGAAAGGGCACCTTTCCTCCCCTCCAAACTGTAGACATAATTATTTAAGGCTTGGATAAATTAGTGCTAGGCAACAAAGTCTTACTTACATTGCCATTGCAAATATTCATGGGAACTGCATATTGCTAGGCCTTCATTGTCCACAGTAAAGAAATGAATGTTTGGGGAAACCTACTACACCTAAGAAATGAAATGAAATAAAGTGTTGGGTTCATTTTGGTCATATGAGGTAGGTGTTTCCTGCTCTTCCTTCTTAGCGGTTGAAGGTATTTCCATATTGCATCATAAAATTCTCATGAAGGGCCCTGAATTCTGAAATGGCAAGTTCAGTCATAACAGGAATGGCTACCCACCGGATAATTTTATATTTCTTTTGAGTTCTTCGTGGAATTGAAGCCCTGCCTTGTAAAGCTAAGGTCACACTTAATGGGAGGGAACGGGTTGTTTTAAATGAAAACAAGATTTTTTAAAAAAATATTGTCATTTATTATGAAACGTTTTGGTACTGAACTTGAGGGCAGAGGCTCAAGGTAGTCAGGATGGGAGAAGAAAACTGTGTATACTAAAAGTGAGGGACCCATGGCTAGCAATGGCAGTCAATTGCTTTCATATCAGGGTGCAGTGACTACCCTCTGAGTTTTATTCCAAACATTAAAGGAGGTATCCAACATTTTGGATATATTTGGGGAATAGGGTCAGCATCTTATAGGGCTCATTTAAATTTTAAAAATGTAAAGGAACTCTCCAAGATGCTGAGTCCTATCCCAAATACTTTCAGCACTTTGGGCTGCTCTTTTAAAGTTTGGAATAAAGTATAAGTCTTTCGAGAGGATACGGCAAGGTTGAATTTTATTGTCTTATCTGTTTAACTTGTACTCTGAAGATATCATATGCACAGCAGGATTAAACTTCTAGGGAGGAGGCATGAAAACTGGAGGAAAGAACATCAACAAGTTCAGATTTGCAAATGACACTGTACTTCTAGCAGAAAGTAGCAAAGACTTGAAAAGATTACTGAAGAAAGTCATGGGAGAAAGTGGAAAAGCACATTTTCAGTTGAACAGTAAGAAAACAAAAATAATGACTGTGGGTGATTTATATACATTTAAAGTAGACAATGAAAGCATCAAAATAATTCAAGATTTTCCATATCTTGACTTAGTCAATAATGAGAATGGAGACTGCAGTAAAGAAATCAGAAGAAGGCTAAGACTCAGAAGAGCAGCTATGAAGAGGAACTAGAAAAGATCTTGAAGTGTAAACAGATACATAATTGACTACTAAAGTTAGAATGATCCATGCCATACCAAAAGCTGGTAAATGAGAAAAGCTGATGGTAAAACAATCAATTCATTTGAAATGTGGTGTTGAATAAGAGTTCTATGGGTACCATGGATGGCTCAAAAGACCAATAGATGGGTCTAAGAGCAAATCAAGCCTCAACTCTCCCTAGAAGCCAAGATGACTAAACTGAGACTGTCATAATTTGGACATATAATAAGAAGACCCAACACACTAGAAGAGAATAATGCTTGTTAAGGTAGAAGGCCATAGGAAAAGAAGGAAGACTGCATTACAGGTAGATAGATTCAATCTATCAGATGGTCCTGAGTCTGCAAGACCTGAGCAGAGCTGCTGCTGATTGGGTGATTTTGGAGGTTTCTCATTTGTAGGGATGCCATAAGTCAAAGTCAACTTGATGGCAATTAGCAACAGCAGCAGCAACAGAATTCCAAGCATATTGACTGTACCCATGACATGAAAGGAAACTGCCACTTATGAGGAGTGGCCATGTTGGCTTTCACATGTTGATGGTCAGAAAGATTAACTTTTCCAAGCTCTGGTAAAGATAGTTATGGTAGCACCAGTGAAGCTTAGCTAGTGAGTAGTACTTGCTGCAGTGATGGTTTCACTATGATTACCCCTCAGTCTATTCAGTGGAGATGAAGTTAGACATTGCATGTAAATAGATGGGCTGGGATGTTTGTATTCATCAATCTTTCATTAGACTCAATCTCAAAATTACCCAAAGATTTTACAAGGACTTTTCAAACTCTCATTTGGCTTTTGGCCTTTAAACAAAATGAAAGCTATTGATTGATGTGCTGGCCAGGATGCAAATGCACCCATCAGCTCCAAATCAGTTTTATTGGTTTAGATGCACTTTCTTAGGGCTGATGAAGAAAGCTACTAAAACCAAATGCAGCTGTAAAACCTCATTGGGAGGTTAATTCTATGTTAATTGAAGGAAACAAACAACAAGTTTTTGAAATGTGGGTAAAGAAATGGGCACATTGTACATATCTGCAAGGAACTGCTAGTGACTTTTGAGTAAGTATATTTAGAATAGCAGTGTAAGAATCCTCATTGCTTCCTTAATCTCTGCTTATCCACCCCCTCCAAAAAATCCAGAAACATTATCGTTAAGTATTTCAAAGCTCCCCAGACATCCAGAAGTATATTTAGGCTTCTGATGTGTCCTGTTTTAATCAACATAATTCAATGTTTTAATCACCCAAATTAACTTTAAGGCTGAAATGTTATCTCCAGTTATTTATTAGTAAGACCCATGAAATCCATGGGGTTTACACCTAAGTAAATGCAAATCATTCCCCATGTGAACTTTGATGGTCATATGTTGTCTTTCTTGGGGTGAAGTGAGGTAACAGATGATTTAAGAATGTATTTATATTGTTAGTTGTCTACTATATCTCAAATTCTTTAAACCATTAAAACAATATACTGTATAGCATCTTTCATAAAGGGGACGACATTAAAGGAAGTATGGTGCCCGAACTGTCTCAGTTTCCCTTCATATCTAAATTCATAAATGGATCACTCTTCCCAAATCAGTACAGAATTTTAAAAAGCAACATAGGTGTGAAACTAATTGAACAGGATTGCCCTCAATATACTGGTTTTTAACAAATGAGTTACACATGGGAATGCTGTACACCTCATTTGTTCCAGTGTATGTAATCATTTTTTATTTAACCACATTTCTGTTTGGTGAGACTTGCTGTCACATAGGCCTGTTACAGACTGCCAAAATAAAGCTGCTTTGGGTCTCTTTGGAGGTATGCTATTTAAATGATGCATGCATCCTAAGAGTCCAGAAGCTGCACCAAAGCTGCCCTCCAGTGCTTAGGAATGGAGTATGGCTTTGGCGCGACCTCCGGACTCTTAGGACCCATGCATCATTTAAACAGCATACTTCCAAAGAGACCCGAAGCAGCTTTATTTTGGCAGTCTGTAACAGGCCATAGTGATGTTGCTTAGACTCATAATACCCTAGTTTGAAATGTAAAGTTTATGTACAGCTAATATTTCTCAGTATTTGGAATTGAAGCCATTCCTCCCAACTGTTCTTTTCAGATCATGAAAAGTTTACTTTCTGGGTGATGACTCCAAGAATCACACCGATTTCAGCCACAGTGGCTGTGGGTTATTACACTAAAGGAACTGTTTCCATACAATATGGAGGTGGGTCTGATTCCCAAGGAAACCATCTGAAGAATGTTTTTAGGTAGTGCAGAGGGTTACAGGAAGGGAGGAAAAAGAATAGTGGAGACTAGTACAATGTTGGGTTTGGCCATTATTTTGACATTGTTGTCTGCCTTCATATTGTTTCAGGCTTATGGTGACCCTGAGGTGAACCTGCCATGGAGTTTTCCTTGCAAGATTTGTTTAGAGAGGGATCTCCATTGCTTTCCACTGAGTCTGAAAGGATGTGATTTGCCCAAGTCAGCCAGTGGGTTTCTGTGGCTGTACAGGGATTTGAATCCTGGTTTCTTGGACTCTGTCCAATACACCAACAATATGTCATGCTGGTGCTCTGTCTTGATTTCCTCCTAAGATAATATGCATGGGATGAAATTTCAAAAACTGTTATTACATAAGTTGAACCTTTTCTGGTACTAACAGCCTGATCTGTATTTCATTATGATTTATTTAATTTATATCCTATCTTTCTCCTGACATGAGAGCCAAAGCAGTTTACAAGGTTTAAAACAAGATACAGCTAATACGTGATGATTTAAAAAAACAAACAAACCTAACTCTCATATTAAAAGAGCAATAATTTAAAATAGTATAAATAATTTTAAAAGATAACAGTAAGGATAAAAAGTACAGGACATATTCTCCATTAAAAGTTAATTGGCAAATAGCTGTTTAAATAAAAAGGTCTTTACCTGTCAGTAGGAGACCAGAGAGTCAGTCTAGCCCTCCATGGAAGGAATTCCACAGCCTGGGAGCAGCCACCAAGAAGGCCCCTTCTCAGTAAATATCTGCTTACTCAATAAATTCAGTGCTGAATAAACATGTTTTACTGCAGAGTAAATATTTTTACTACTGAATAAATATGTGTTGATTCGGAAAATATATATTTATTCAGATATAATTCCCCCAGTGTTCAATTAGGTTTGCTCCCAAATAAATAGGAATATGAAGATGTCCTAAGGTTAAATTCTACCCACATTTGTAGTTTAAGCCCTGCTGAACATTGTGGCAAATATTTTTTTTGAGTAAACATGCATAGGATCAGGTTGGGTATTAAAATCAATAGGGTTTAGTTCCACGTATAAGAATAGGATGCTGATTATTAAAGCAGAGAATGGTTTCACAGCCGTCTTGTTCCAGTTAAGCAAAATGTGACACCAATTGCGGTTAGAAACTGTGGCTTTGAGTCAAACTCAAGTTTTTGTTATGTCAGTGAGGATTTTTGCCAAGACCATCTGGGCAGCCATTGCTTTGGGACAAACTTTTGTGTCAGGAACAAGCGGCCACATGTAAAATTAGCCTACTTATGCAAAGAGATGAATATGCCTTTGTGATTTTCATTTAGATCCATGGAGATGAACAATTTGACACAATTAAATTCTGTGGCCTTAATGACTTTGTGAGTTTTATAAAACAGCTGAGCAGTCATTGTCTAACAGTCACTGTAACATGCCACTGATCAAAATGCCATCAGACAAGTTGTAACCCTTCTTTAAAAAATTATGTTGTAATTTTTCAAACCATCTTACAGTATCTCATATGAGCTTGTGGTCTCCCCATCACTATCACCGCTGATTCAGTTTCAATCTTAAGTACAGTGGTACCTCGGGTTACGAAATTAATTCGTTCCGCGGCTAATTTCGTAACCCGAAAAACCTTCGTAAGCCGAATTGCCATAGGCGCTAATGGAAAAATAGCTCTCTGCTGCCCTCCGGTGGCGGAAAATAGCGCCGAGGTTTTTTCGTAACCCGAAGAAACCTTCGTAAGCCGAAACAATAAATCCCTATGGGATTTTTTCGTAACCCGAAAAATTCGTAACCTGGGTAATTCGTATCCCGGGGTACCACTGTAATATGAATATTATTAAACCCATCAGTGTATGAACTTGAGTGGTGACTCCTTTAGGAAAAGGGCAATGCTATCAGAACAGTTTATGTAGAAACAGACTTCATTTATGTTTATCAGTTCCATTTGGATAAGATGGAAAAATAGATTTATTATTGTTTGATGTAATCCAAAGGCATGTAGGGCAATTATATCAGCCTATTATTTTATAAGACATATACAGGGGAATAAACAGAGAACATGAGTTCATAAGGGAGAGCTGTTAATGGCTAGGAGAGAGAGAGAAAGAGAGAGAGAGAGAGAATGAAACTGCCCACAAATCTACAGCCTGAGAGAAAATATTTTAGAAATATGTTTGAGGAAAACATCTAAAAACAATTTAAATATAAATTTTCATACAGATTTTAAATTTTTTTTTTTGAGAGGATGATTAATGTGGAAATATGTTACAAATATTGGGAAATTCACATTTGAAGATTACAACTCTCAAGATCTCCTTGGCAGCATTTTCAGAGTTTTTGTCCAGGTAACTTTTCCAAGTTAAATAACTCATGTAAAACTGACACCAGCCAGAAATAAATTCACCCATCCCTTTCTACTCTAATTTCCAGTATGTATCCTTGATTCAATGGTGGCACTTTATCCCAGTCTTTTGCTGTGGGGTGGGTGAAGGATGGCTCTCCAAATGTGGCTGGATTGTAGTTGCCATGAATCCTACTCAGTATAGCCAATGGTAAGAAATGCTGGGAGATCCAATGCAAAACATATTGTGGTCTGCTTTTGTGCCTTTTACAATGACTTGGTCTGAAGAAGTTGGTGGATGAAAATTTTAACTACACAACCAGCCAGATGCAAAAGAGGAGAGTATCCTTGTAGCTTTAACAATTGTGCCCTCTTCCACACAACTATTAAAGGTAGACTATCCCTTTCCCTTTCTAAAGCATCCGCCCTATTGTTATAGGAGGATGAACATCAGCACATGCTGATGTCTGCAGATCAAACTCCTTTACAAAATAGAAGAGCTGAATAACATGTGTTCATTATTTATTATTTGCACTAGTTGAAGTTAGTTGAAAACCAAGGGTGAAAGTAGGATGAGGAGAGAGAAGCTGGGGCATTTTAAAAGCACCCGAAAAAGTGGGATGATAAAGGATTAATCGGGACTGTTCCTGTCAAATTGAGACAGTTGAAGTGTATGGTACAGGCTATAGCCAGCGCTTTAAAATCTTCCCAGAAACAAACTAGTAGTTAGTGAAGTTTTTATAACAAGTAAGTCCTCTTCAGATGGAGTTTCATGAAATCGTATTTCCAAAGTTTGTACTTCCTTGGAGGTTGAGAGTGCTTTAATGAGATTAGCATGATGGGCCAAAATTTTTCACTGGATTAGCACTTGATCCAAGAACTCTACCTATGTTCTCCCACTTCCAATGCTTTTGTCACTGTCCCTCTGTCTTTTTCTTCTCCACTCCTCCTCTCTAAATTCACTTTTAATTACCTAAGCTTCCAAACCTTCATAGGATGTGGCTACTAGTGCTCCAGGACGAAGGAGAGCTGTTAGCCATGCAGGCTGTCAGCTCCACTCTCAATGTGGTGTTGAATATATCTGTGTTTGAATCTCCATTTGCTAAGGTGTTAAGCCCTATCCCTCAAATTAGGTTTATCACTTTTAATAGCTCCTTTGAAATTCACACTAAAAGCAGGAGGAGATCCACCCCCCTAATGACAGCAGAACCCCAAGCTTTCACTGGCAGTCATTTGGCATCTTGGGAGCAGTCAGTTGACTGTCAGCCCCAGTCCAATTCAGATCTATTTGTCCACCAGCATTCACCTGCCAAGGGCCTGCACTCTCTCTTTCCAATGAAACAACTATTTATGTATTTTATTTGTTTTTATTTTTATTTATTACATTGACATGCTGCCATTTTTCCCAAAGTGGGACTCCAGGTGGCTTGCAGAAGTAGTAATTTAAAAATGTTTATGATAAAATTTGAAAAACAATTAAAATCACCTCCTAAAGCACATTAAACCCATTTTAAAAACAACCAAAACTAAGACAAATAAAACATCCCAATAAAAAGAACCACTACTTATACACTGAAAGCCTGCTCTTTGCCTTCATTCAGATATCATGCATGTGTTGGTCTATAAAGATAAAAATGCATATAATATGCATGTTGGTCTACAAGGAGAAAAGAAACATTTAGTTGATTGCTTCTTTAGCTTTCAATCCCAAACTGGAATGTGAAGGCAGGGGGTACTTTCCTGGCAATTTGGAATAATAATTTAGAAGTGACTTTCAACCGTAATATGATATACTGTCTAAAGTACATCAAATAGATACCATAGCACCAGGGTTTTTTCATGATATATGTCAGGGCCCTTTAACTAACTGCATGGTTGATATGAATGCTCTACAATTTACAGTCTGCGTGCTCCACTGAGCATTTGAAGCTCAAATGTGATAGGAAGGAGAGAAGAAAATCCCTCAGAGAGGCAGATCAGTTATGGCTGAGTTCTGTGGATCAGAGCATATGGTTCCTGAAGAGAAGATGAAGAGATCATGGGTTAGGAGCAAAAGTGTGTGGGTGGGTAAGTGGGGGTCAATTTGTGTGCAGCGTTCAGAATCAGAGCCTGTTGCATTGTACAATTTCCAGCAGTCTTGAAAGCATGGAGTGGGGAAAAAGAGAGAGACAAATTTCCCCCTGTGGTTTTGTTCAAGGAGGAAAAAGGAAATTTGGGTGGAAATATGGGCAATATTTCCTTCTTCCATACATTTTAATTTATGTTACTGCTTTAACAACATCAAATGCATTGTCTGAGAAGAGATCTAGAAAGGTTGACTGCAAGGGGGGACAGGTCAAAAGGAGGACAATGGAGATAGCATACTTCCCCCTAGTATTATTTCCAAAGGAGATGAAAGGTCACCAGGAGAAGAAAACCAGCAATTCAAAAGTAGCAAACGCCCTTCAGGCTTGTCTCATAAAGATGGCAGCTCTCTCTAGGTGTTGTGTACACAAAATATCCTTTTTCTAAGGAGTTTATTACACAGAGGTAAATTGCTGAAATCCCATGAAGAAACAGGATTGAAAAGTCTGAAAAGAACCCACAAAAGTGGGTAGATTTTCAGATGATGTTTGTGTGAAGGTGAAATAACGTGACATTAACCCAAATGGAAAGTTGCCAAAACCCACTCCTTTTTACTTTCGGAAGGCCCCAAAAGTAAAAAGGATTGGGTTTTGGTGACTTTCTGTTTGGGTTAATGTCATGTTAAATCACCTTCACTTAAATGTCTGCAAATCTGCCCGCTTTTGTGCTTTTTTCCACTTTTTGTTCAGGTTAGCCCCCGACATCTTTTGAAAATCTACCTTCTTTTGTGGGATTTTTTTCTAGTTTAAATTCAGTTTCTTCATAGGATCTGTCCCATGTGATAAACTGTTATGAGAGCTTGCATCGTATATTGGTGTGAGTGTTGGGTAAGGACTCCAGGAGACTGTGGTAACCCAGTAGGTGAATCTGGGCAAGTCATACTCTCTCAGCATTGGACAAAATCAATAGCAAACCTCTGAATAAATCTGGCCAAAAGACCTCTACAATAGGGTCACAATAAGTAAGATTTGATTGGAAGGCTCCCAACAACAGCAGCAAAAAAACCACTATAATTTGCACAGAAACCTTTCATGCAAAAGAAATGTTGAAAATGTGGGGTGAAATGTGAATTACTTATTCTTGAAAAAGGGTATTATAATCTCTCCCAGTGAAGAGGAAATGCATTTGAATCTTCCTCCTCCTCCTCCTCCTCCTCCTCCTCCTCCTCTTCTTCTTCTTCTTCTTCTTCTTCTTCTTCTTCTTCTTCTTCTTCTTCTTCTTCTTCTTCTTCTTCTTCTTCTTCTTCCTATCCTGCTCCCCCCCCAAAAAAAAATGGCACCGAGAGTGGTTTACTATTTAAAAGAACATTTTCTTCTGATCTTATCTTTCAGGAATCCCTATGAATGAAATAAGACAGGATTTACATCTGCATGTATATCTTCAGGTCATCTGTCAACTTATGGCAACTCCAGGAATTTCATAGGGTTTTCTTAGACAAGGAATACTCTGAGATGGTCTTGCCAGTTCCTTCCTCTGAAATATATCCAACAGTCTCCCATCCAAGTACTAACAAGAAGTGATCATCTGTTTGTTGTAGTTACCTGTCTTTGAGTAGACTTTGACTCATGGTAACCATGAGAATGAGACATTTCCAAGCTGCCTTGTGTTCGGCCCTCTGCTCATGTCCTTAAGGTTCAGATCTGTGGCCTCCTTGATTGTTTCTAACCAGCTGGTATATAATCTTCCTCTCTTTCCACTGCCCTCCATCATTCCTAGCATTATTGCCTTTTCTAATGAGTCATGATTTCTCATGATGTGGCCAAAGTACAACAGCCTCAGGTTCATCATCTTGGTTTTCAGGGATAGTTCAGGCTTGATCTGTTCAAAGACCCATTTGTTTGTCTTTTTGGACATCCATGGTATCTTCAGCCCTCTTGTCCAGCACCACATCTCAAATGAGTTGATTTTCTTTCTATCCATTTTCTTCACTCTCCAGCTATCACATCCATACATGGTGATAGGGAGTACTATGGCTTGGACAATCCTAACTTTAATGTTCAGGTGTATAGCTTTACACTTTAAGACCTTGCCTAATTCTTTTATAGCTTCCCTTCCCATCTCCAGGACCTTACCACACAGGACTCCTGGGACGGATTGAGAATGGTCCAAAAGGGGCCAGGAAGGGAACGGAACGCGTGGGGGACGCATTTTACTGCATACAAGGAAGTATGCAGTAAAAGAACTGTTCTGAACAGTTCTCAAAAATTGCGTCCTCTGGAACGGAATGAGTGAGGGACTTCTGTGTGCAGTAAAATGCATCCCCACTCATTCTACACTCATTCCCAGCCCTTTCCATTCCATTCTCAGTCTGTTCCATGTAGCTCCTGTGCAGTAAGGTCCCTAGTCTTCTTCTGATTCTGATACCACACCATGCTTGTTCTTGGGAATAGCCCAGATTATAATCTGAATGGCTTCACTCTTCCTGATTTATCATACTAAGGGGCAAGCGGGATTTAAACGAGAGTTAAACTAGCTAAAACCAGCAAATATCATGTGATAAACATCAGGCATTTCCTGGTTTTCTCTAGTTTAACTCTCATTTAAATCCCGATTGCCCCCTAATGTGATAAAGCAGTTCCCCTGACATGGAAGCCTGTGGTCACCAGTTACCACTTTCCACCTCTAAAAGGTAATATTAAATAAATAAAATTGAACCCAGTTGAAAACTAGATGAATTGCAACTTAAGATTCTCCTGCTGTTAGTATTATAAAATTAAATCTCACACTTTAGTCAGGGTGCTTTCTTTAGGTTTAAGTCTGTTCTAATAAGTAAGAAAGGGAGAGTATGGGGGGATACAGATGGGAAGAAAGGGACAGCACAACAATGTCCCCTTCTTCCCCAGATGGAGGCCACAGCAGACAAATGCTGCAGCCTCCACGAGGCCTAAAAAGAACCTGCTCCTGGTGGGTTCTTTTTAGGTAGCATGTGGGGTGCTATTGCCACCCTCGCACGCAACAATGACGTCTGCATAGCGCCGCACTGTTTGGATGCTGTGCAGCACATACATCATCATGGCAGCCCCCGTGTAGATGGGGGTGAGCTATGATGGCACCCAGACAGCATGGTAGAGCTCAGGAGCGTGCGGACGTTCCACTCTCCCAAGTCCTAAAATCGGCTCCAGCCCAGCACTTTGCACCAGTCTATACCAGGCCTAAGTTACAAAAAATAATTAACTGCATGTTTTTGCTACTCCACAAATGCCTAAAATGAGTTAACTTATTCATTGAGACCATCTGCCACATTTTGATCAGCCATTCATCCAAACTAAGATGCAAGCTGTTCTTCCAATATTTTGCCAATAATACTCTAGCTGTCAATAACAAGATGCCAATTAATACATGATGTTTCCTTTACTGTCTACCTTTTATATAATTCAACAGAATTACTGATGGACTAAATGAGATCTCATGCCCAATTATTTCTTTAATGCTTTCCCAATATATTTTCACTCTTTTGCAGTTCCACTGTGTGAAATAAGTTGGCATCTGTAGATCTCTAGCAATGCCTTGCATAATGACCATACATTTTCCTTAAACTGGTGGCAGGTATGTAATGCTAACCAATAATGCAAAAAGCTGAGGGCATTTTCTCTCACTGACACATTAACATATCATTAGGACCCATATTTGGTACATAACTAAATTTTAATGAGAGCTATTTACACATTTCTTTCCCATTGTTACTTAGCTTTCAAAAAATGCATATTCCAATCAAGATTGCATGCATTTTAGACCACAAATTCTTGCAGTGCTTCCATCTCATGACATACTGTTCAATTCAGCTGTTAATATTCTTTTAATTTTGTGTGACAATTAAATTTTAGCAAGTACATTCCTACCTGGCACATTTTGGCAGAAAGGAGGGAAGACAACCATCTATTTTATCCATTACAACTGAAATATTACATGGAGATATCGGACGATTAGCAGGCAATTAATCCTCAAGCACTAATGTGTGTGTGCATGTGTGTGTGTGTGTGTGTGTGTGCGCGTGTGTGTGCGTGTGAAATTGTACTGTGTGAGTTAGTAACTATTTTATGACTCCCAAAAGTTCCCTGCCCTAAGGAATATTTATGTCACCCAAATAGCCAGAGCCAGAAAACGTAAGGTGGCATAAAACAGTGTGTTCTTACCAGTGTAACCTCACACAAAAAGCCGTCTTCTCATAATCATCAGTTATAATCATCATCAGTTCTAATCAACAATATTTTGCATCATAGTAACATGGAGGAGAAGAAATGCCAAATAGAAGAGCTGCAGCAAAATGCTTGTACTGATTTGGAAATGAATATCAAAAATTACCCTTGTAAATAAATAACCCCCTGTCCCAGTTTGGGGTCCGAGGTAGTTTACAAAGGTTAAAACAGATACAGCTAAAAATCTCAAAAGTTAAAAATGTATTAAACTAACAATACAATGAAAAGCAGTTAAATCAGGCCCATTAAAAATAAAACAAACAAACAAACAAACCAGTACAGCACATTTTGAAAGGTCCTTTTCCTCCTTAGCAATAAACCCTTGAAGGCCTGCAAAAACAAAAATGTCTTCATTTGCCCATGAAAGAAGAAGGGCAGTAGTCTAACCTCTCTGGGTAGGGAGTTCAAGAGTCTGCGATTAGTCAATGTACCCACCAGTTGTACCTGTGGGAGTGGTGGGACAGAGAGAAGGGTCTTAGAAGATCTCCCTATAAGGGAGAATGTTGTTGATCTTCTTGTTGTGTGGCTTCATGCCATTTCTGACTTATGGCAACCCTAAGGCAAACCTATCATGGGGTTTTCTTGGGAAGATCTCAGAGAAAGTTTGCCACTGCCTTCTCCTGAGGCTGAGAGAGTGTGACCTGCCCAAGGTCACCCAGTGAGTTTTATGTCTGAGCTGGGAACTGAACCCTGATCTCCAGAGTAGGACTTATTCAAACCATTATGCCATGTTGGCTCTCATTGGAAAGGATTCCATGTTTCAAATTACGTGTCCCTGAGCCATAGAGAATTCAACTGAACTGAATTAGAATTGAGAAAAAGTGAAACACAGGAATAACAAATAAAAAGGAAATGGAATAGGAGAAATGTGTTTTTGCATTCTTATTAATATTGATTACCTGGAGATGGCCTAGAGAAACTTGGAAGAGCACAAACCAATAATGTAATTGTATGTTGTTTTGGTCTTTCACCAAAAGAGAGAACACACATTAGAAATTATTCTTCTTTCCTTACTAGGGGTAGCTTAAATGGAAAGCACCTGACCTTCTCATCAACAATTCAATCATAACCATTCTCTTCTCCCAATAAATTAATTTATTCTCTCTTCCACCTGTTGAAGGATGTGGGTTTATGGGCATCACCCTTTGAAATCAATACTGTCTGATGATGGCACTCCAAAATATTTATTCCTCTCTGCTGATCCATTGGAGATGTCAGGTTTAGGGAAGATGCCAAAATCAGAGCTCCTGAGAGCAACCTTTTGTATGTGTGCGAACATTAAAAGAGAGGCAAATGCTGAAGTGTTTTCTTGACACAATAGACTTTAATTTCTTGTTTGAGGAGGTTTGCCTACAGCAAGGTCTGCCTGACAGAGTATTTGGAATATAAATGATTCTGAGGATATACAGATAACTGTAGCAATGTTGTGTCTAGACACTATGCATCATCAGATTTGCAAAGATCACACAATGGGCCATGATGGTTGTCTGAGGGGAAAGGAAGAGAGAGACAGAGACAGAGAGAGAACGCAAGCTGCACTCTCAATAGTTTTACTAACCCAATTGCTCCTGTGGGGAAATGTCTCTCTAAATAATTTAGGACTATTGATTTAAATTTCAAGGAAGCATATTTTCTCTGCTTACCAAATTTCAGAGGAATTAGGAGAAATGGGAAATGTGATTTCTTTTCCTTGGGGGCATCTTAACGTGAAATTAGGGCATGACTTTACTATTTGGCCATATTTTGCTTTTTCACCTCTTCTGGCAAGCAACATGTTGTCAGCATACCAGTCTTCTGCGATGCTTATAATATGACATTGCACAGACTCTATTTGTAACAAAATTCCTATGGAGGCAAAGTGATATGAAAAGTCCCTTTTGAAAAATTAAATAACGGGATAATTTCAAGACTTGTAGGATTAGACAGGGTGCAGTGCTAATACATATGCTTTGTGTACAGAAAATGGCAGCTTCAGTCCCCAGCATTTCTAAATGAGTCTAGGAAATTCCTCTGCCTGAAATACAAGACAGTTATTACCAATCACCTTAGGTAGTTTTGAGCAAGATTGACCCTAGTTCAGAATCTAATTCAGAAGATCTAAATCAGAGGAAGGCAATACCTAATTCAGAAGAAGGCAATGTCCCATCTTGCAACAGAACAATTGCACTATGCTTGAGTCTTGAGCTCTGAGTAGAGTTTTGAAGTCTCTTTTAGTCCTTGTGGAAGCTGATATTTGGAATTATCAACAAAAGACCATCTGTGGTGAAGAGAATTTTTTAATTAGAGTGAACCACAGAGAGAAAGGGTGTAGTTTAATGCCACAGGTTTGGCTGTTTCCACCCTGCAGAATTAATGCAATTTGACACCACTTTAACTGTCATGGCTCCAGCCTATAGAATCCTGGAATATGTAGTTTTTTGTGGTACCAGAGATTCTCCATATCTCACAAAACTATAAATACCAGACTTATATAGCACTGGGCCAAGATAGTTAAGTGGTGTCAATCTACATTAATTCTGTAGTGTATATTTTTATTGAATGAAAAATATAAAGGTGAGATGCAGCAAGAGAGAAGCAGCTCTCTCCTTGCCTCTCTGCATGCTATCAAAGCACTTCTGTTCTCTTCCTGAGGGAGAAGCTGGTAAAAGCATGTCTTTTGTTGTCCTGGAAAAATCCATTTGGAAAGGCATGTTTTTGCAACTGTCCCTCTAATTTGCTGCCCGAATACATTCCGGGTGCATCCCCGCTTCCAAAAATGCTCCTAGCAGCTTTTTTCGGATCCAGGAGTTTTCTGAGTCAAGAAAATGGCTGCTGGACCGCTCTTGGAAGTGGGGATGGACCTGGGATGTATTCAGGTGGCAAATTAGGCTGTAAAAACCTAGCGATAATATCAGAATGCAGCCCGAATTAATACTTAAGACAGGTAGATGTAAATCAATTTATTAAGCCATGTGATAAATAAGCTCTTCTATCTCTTTTACTCCCTATAGAACCATAGTCACTTGCGCAAGTGTGTGCTTTACCATTTCTAACACTGTATATATCAGATTTAGACAGCTGCATTTGCAGTGGGGACCAATTTTCATCCCTATTGTGCAGTGGGCAGCACCAGTCTACCAAAGCTGCCAGGCCCTCTAAACAAAAATCTGGGTGATTTTTGCCTTGCCCCATGCTTAAAACTGTTGCTAAATAACATGTAATAATAATCCCAAAATCAGTTTAAAAGGAAGCAGAATTGAACAACACCCCTTCCTGTTTCTATTTTAGCCAATTTTGGCCAGTGGGGGGTACCATGTTTTTAAGGGATGTGGTGAACTTGGGAGGGTTGAGAGACACAAATCACTGAGTTTTGCAGTTGGCTTTGAGCTGTTTTGAGATGGGGGAGGGCAAAATTGTTTAGGGGACACACTTTGAGGCCCATGTGACCTGTGGGTTTCACTTTGACCACTCCACTGTACACATTGCAAATGAGGGAAGGATGGGGAATAAGAGATGGGGCCTATCAGACTGGGCAGACAGCCTAGTGGGATAGTAGTAGTAGAACCCATTGGTACCATGAGGATGACAGAATTGGGGGCATACTTATCAAATCTGCAGATGACACCAAATTTAGAGGAGTAGCTAAAACCCCAGAGAACAGGATCAAAATTCAAAATGACCTGAATAGACTAGAAAGCTGGGCCAAAGCTAACAAAATGAAATCTAACATTTGTAAATGTAAGGAAATACACTTACGGAGGAAAAATGAAATACGCAGATATAGAATGGAGGACACCTGGCTGAACGAGACTACATGTGAAAGGGATCTTGGAGTCCAAGTAGACCATAAGTTGAACATGAGTCAACAGTGCATTGTGGCAGCTAAAAAGGCCAATGCAATTCTAGGTTGCCTCAATAAAAGTATAGTATCTCGATCAAGGGAAGTAATAGTGCCACTGTATTCTACTTTGGTCAGGCCCCACCTGGAATATTGCGTCCAGTTCTGGGCACCACAATTCAAAAAGGATGTTGAGAAACTGGAGCGTGTCCAAAGGAGGGCAACTAAAATGGTGAAGGGTCTGGAAACCATGCCCTATGAGGAACAACTTAGGGAGCTGGGGATGTTTAGTCTGGAGAAGAGAAGGTTAAGAGGTGATATAGCCCCATTTAAATATTTGAAGGGATGTCATATTGAGGAGGGAGCAAATTTGTTTTCTGCTACTCTAGAGAAAAGGACCCAGAACAATGGATGCAAGCTACAGGAAAAGAGATTTCACCTCAACAGTAGGAGGAACTTCCTGGCAGTAAGGGCTGTTCGACAGTGGAACACACTCCCTTGGAATGTAATGGACTCTCCTTCCTTAGAAGTCTTTAAACAGAGGCTGTATGGCAATCTGATGGGGATGCTTTGATTGTGAGTTGCATGGCAGAATGGAGTTGGACTGGATGGCCCTTGCGGTCTCTTCCAACTCTATGATTCTATGATTTTATGGTACCTGGTAAAGACAGGGAATCACACTTGGTAGATCAGGAGACGATTTCTGAAGCCTTTGGGAGCCATCGAATATAGAACTGCCAGATTTCTCAGTTGGGTAAAGAAGTGAACTTGCTGAGTGCTTAGCTTGTTTGGCTTCCTGACTTGCTCAATTGCCAAGTCCCGCTAATGCTTTCCAAATGCTGGCAATGATCACTGAAAGCCTCTGATGTTTTCCAAGTGCCTCTGATGTTGCCCAAAAACTGTAGAGTGCTTCCTAGTGCTTTACAGGAAGGAGTATACAGCATTCTGTTTATTTTTAAGTGATAGGCAAATGGGGCAACATGCCGCTTCAGGAAGTCACAAGTGGTTGCCAAGATCTTGGAGCTTGTTATGGTGAAGGATGAGTGGGGATGCGCCAAACAGTGGAATTCACTTTGGTGGAGATGCACCAAGGAGTGGGAACAAGAAGAAGAATGTGCGCTTAGACAAGAGACCATTGAGTTGTTTAGAAATTTTGCAGAGGCAGATACTGTTCCATGGGCTGATGATTTCCTTCTCCAGGCTTAGATGCAGAACTGCTTTAAGCAGTGGGATTTGAATTGGAGACAGTGGGGAGGAGAAATATAAATTATATGCAGATGCACATCTGACTGAGAGGCACCTGTTGGTTACCAGTTATCCAACAGGAATTTCCAACTGATGGGACACCCCAGCAGGTGGACTTGACATATGTCTAAGATCCAATGGAAGCAGGCCTGTTGTGTGTTGCTATATTAGTCATGGATATAATATTCCACCATGCATATCTGTGTGGGAGAAAGGGATGCTTCAAAATGAAAAGTCAATTTAGGAGATTTTCAGATGGGGTAAAAACCCAGGAGTAAGGGGCATACACCTGGCATAATCGTGCTGAATATTTTCAGATGATGTCATGCTCATCCAGGACTTACCTGGGGCCTATTCAGACTGACCTTTTTGTGCTGGAAGGAACTGGGAAGATTCAGTTTCCCCCCCCCCCCCCCCCGAATCCCTCCGGAAGCAAGTGTTGACTACCAATCAGGGTATTTTAACCCTGAATGCCTTCTTGGAGAAATCAGGTTAAAGTGAAGGCGCTTTGCTGTCAATCAAATTTAGTTCCGCGTTCGTCATAGGTGACGTTTCCTGCACTCATTGGCCAATCAGAAGTGTGCTCCCCCCCTTTTTTAAAAACCAGGCACTGGTATGCGCATATATTGTCAAATTTAAAAACCTCCCCTGTGTGTGTGTGTGTGCGTGCGCGCGCGTGCTGTGGGGGTTTGGGTCAGTGCAGGTTATGGATCTTCCCCTGCCTGCCTCTGTTTTCAACCCCTAAATGCAAACAAATTTAAAAACCTCCTCCGTGTGTGTGTGTGTGTGTGCGCGCGCGCACGCTGTGGGGGTTTGGGTAGTGCAAGTGATGGATCTTCCCTTGGACCCATTTGCCCCAAAATGAAATTTAATGCCATCTCTGCATCCTGCATCCTCTCTCCTTGCCACCCCAGAAAGCTTAATAATAATAATAATAATAATAATAATAATAATAATAATAATAAATTCCTCACCTTGGAATGCCAGCAATGCCATGCATCCATTGTTTTATCTCAGCTACCCCTGAATTCCTTACAGACAGTAGCAAAAGCATTCTGTATCAATTTGCCAAATTGGAAAGAGCAACGTTTGTAACATTCGCATAGGAAAAAAGCCTCTTGCAAATGCCTTTTGCAAAGTGCCTTGCTGCTGGAAGCAGAAATGAAGGGAAACAGGCAGCCAGCAACATTCTATCTATCTATATATCTACCTGAAGCTAAAGCCATGCACGTAGTTTCCCCATGAATGGTTTGTTGCTGGAGCATTCCTGGATCTTCACCAGATAAACCCTGGATGCATCTGAAAATCTTCAGCATGATTGTGCGATTATGCCGAGAGTATGCTTTTTACTCCCAACATTTTTCCCCATCTGAAAATCTCCATAGGCAAAGTGATTACTGTTAAGTTCAAAGTGGTCTTAGGGAGAAAAAAGCTGGTGTGGAATTCAGGAGAGACCCAGCCTACCTAGTTAGTTTAAAAAGCAGGCACGGCCTAGTGACTTATTATGGCTGAAGGAAACTTATAACCATTTTACTCATGTCAACCATACAAAATTTTAGTCAAGTAAATTTTACTTTTAAAATTTTCTTTTACACAAACCCCCCTACCCCCCCTCCCCACAGCCTGTATCACACTTTGTCCCCACTCTGTGTTTCAATGGCAGAATGGAGAACTTTGCAAAAGTGATCCATCCTTCTGTGACTAATGAGGCCTGAGTTTGACCATTGGAAAGTTTTGGGAGTTTATCACACGGGATAAGAAGCTCTCAATTTCAAAAGAAAAGATAGCAAGGTCAATTCGAAAATTCATGCAATTACGTGATTACTTATCACACCTTAAATTCACTGTAATGGCCTCCCCAAATGCGATCCAGATTCTGTGCAAAGTAAGCCATCACATCGGTGGGTTCTTAATTGCAAATTGGTCCCCTTGCGCACGCTCAGTGAGACTCCAGATGACTGGAGCATAGCATATATAAGTGAGTGAGAGAGAGGAACCAAGGAACCCCACAATTTACAAAAGAGATTGGAGGGGGCGGCGGGAAGAATGGTTGAAAAAACATGCTCTATTCACGTTAAAACAAGCATATATTCACTCTTGTCACGTTAAAACGTGAATATAATGGTTATTCAATAGCTCCCGGTCCATGCCTCTCAATTAGCAGGCAGCAGCCCACCCTCAGCAATGCTGAAGGACAAGCGGAAGCAAAATTGAAGTGGAATTGCAGCATGGCTTCATGGCAGCTCCCCCTTTATGGATGGGGGGGGGGAACCATGGCCAAAGGAGACATGCACATCACACCTAACAACAGCGCACTGAGTGCGAAGTTGCCTAGGAATAGGGTCTGTGACTTTGCTAGTTCACCGAATTTACTTAACTGTGGATTGACACGTGATTGAGCTCAGGGTACATTCGGACTGCCAGCGATCATGTGTGGTAACCTTTCATGCAAAAACGTGAATATGCATGATTGTTTTCAGGATGACACTGAATTATACTTCCAATTTCAGTCATGTGATATCCTCCTAGATCCCTTCTGTCTTGATTTGCTGACTGCCACCATACAAATAAACTATTTGACCCTGAAAAGCCTCCTTCCTGTAAGATGTACTCACCTAGATGTCTTCTACTTTCCTAACAAAGGAGTGGATCTCACCTGTGAAATCAGGTTAGGAAGAGCTGTTCTATAGAAAAGGAAATTATTTGATGCATTGTTGCTTGGTTGTTAGATGTTCCAAGCTACTGTATATTGTAAATACACAGAGAATTACTTCCCTGGGGAGCGGCATAAAGTTCCAACAAAATGTGTGTGATATCTTCTTATACCAGGAAGCTGTCAAAACATCAAAACTGATTTAAAAACTGGCTTAATTGTATGTAGCAAAAGGTATTCTTATTCTTACCTCTCTTTATTCCCACCATGAACTCATTATGAGGCTTGGACATGGATGGGTTGATACCTGCTCCATTGTCCTTCCTCAATTGAGCTAGGACCAAAAACTCTCTACTTAGACTGTATCTGCACTGCAGAAATAATGCAGTTTGACACCACATTAACTGTCATGGCTCAAGGCTGTGGAATTCTGAGATGTGTAGATATTTAGCCTTTGCTTTCAGAGAGCTCTGGTGCCACAACAAACTATAAATCCCAGTATTCCATACCATGAATCCATGACAGTTAAAGAGGTATCAAACTGCACTAATTCTGCAGTGCACACACAGTATCTTGGGATTTATTTATTTTTTTAACTCCTTCCTTCTCGAATTCTGCTGTTTCCTTTCTATTTCCCATTCTAGGGCTCACTGCTATGAACCCCTTGCAGTTTTGCTGGCACCTTGCAGTGTGGCAATAGCCCAACTCTTCCCCCCCCCTTTTTTTTTTCCTTTTCTTTTTGCAAAGCTAATGAGTCTTCATAGCCCACTCAAACCAAATTGTCCTCAAATACTTGGAATACCACAGTAGTAGCACTTAACTATACATTGCTGCTGGTAATATCCAGCTACTCTGAAGATTGCATTAAAACTCAAACGTGGTGATAGCAATGGTGGTAGGTGATGTAATTGTCCATGCTGATTAAAAAAACCCAAACCAAACCAAATCAGGGGTTCAACCTTCCAGGTCCCGGGAGTACGACATCAATGATTCTGTGCCATCATACTAGCTCTACCAATTGGTGTCACAGGCTTTCAGCACCACTGGCACAATACATTATAGATTCAACATAATTAAACATGAAAGAATGTAACCTGCTTACATGTGTGACATATGCAAGGAACTAATTTAATTTTCTAATGAAATCTCTGCTAGGAGTGTACGTGTCTGCAGTTTTTGCACGAACAACATGTAATCATTTGCAATCCCCCACCCCCGGTTTCAGGTTTCTAATTATGATGCTCAGCTGCTTGATGTTCTGCTTATATCTTTGGAAAGTACAGCACCTTTGCCAGGCTATCATTTATCCTAATATAGGATAAAGGACTCAGTAGCATAAGGAAGAAACTATCCCCAGCCTCCTAAATATTATGTTTATGAATCAATCAAGAAGTATTTTCATTTTGTGCAAAGCAGACTTGTAGGCCAGCCTCCTGGGTCTAATTTAAGCAGGAGGTGTTGATATTGCAGCTTTCAGGATTCTACAGTTTTCTCAATGATAAATGTATTCCAGGTTTTCATTTAAGAATGCAAAGTAGGAGTATTTTTTCATTCATCAAAGGGAATCCACATGTGCTTTCTGACAAAGTACTGCCTTTTGACCGTACAGTAAGTCCTACCATTTGATTTCACTGGGACACCCTGCACTCTTATATTATATGAGGGAGGGAAGCAGGGAGAGAGAGATCTACCTGTCCCCTTTATATGGACCTTGAGTAATTGTATATATTTCTATCATGTCTCCTCCCCAGCCCTTTTTTCCCCTAAGCTAAAGATTCCCAAATACAGTCCTCCCTCTGTATCCGCGGACTTACCATCTTTGGATTTCAGCATCTGCAGATGGCAAGCCCACATGGGAAGTGGCGGCAGAGGAGGAGGAGAAGGAAGAGGAGGAGGAAGGAAAAGGTGGAGGAAGAGGAGGAAGAGAGGCAGCAGTGGGTGAGAAAAAGAGGAGGAAGGAAGAGGAGGAAGCGTGGGGTGGAGGTGGTGGGGGAAGATGAGAAGGAGGAGGAAGGAAGAGAAAAAGGGAGGAGGAAGAGGAGGAAGAGTGGTGGCGGGGATAATAGGAAGAGGAGGAGGAAGGAAGAGGAGGAGGAAGTGGAGGTGGTGGCAGCAGGAAGAGGAGAAAGAGAGGCAGTGGTGGGTGGGAAGAGGAGGAGGAAGGAAGAGAAGGAAGAGTGGGGGGCTGAGGTGGTGGGGGGAGATGAGAAGGAGGAGGAAGAAGGAAGAGGAAGAGAAGGAAGAGTGGTGGTGGGGATAGGAGGAGGAGGAGGAGGAGGAAGGAAGGAAGGAAGGAAGGAAGGAAGGAAGGAAGGAAGGAAGGAAGGAGAAGAAATGTGGAGGCGGATGTGGCAGGGGGAAGAGGTGAAGGGGTATTATATGATAAATCCTTCTCGTTCCTGTGATCAATCTTGTTGCTGCATTCTGTACTAGCTGAATTTTCTGAACCATCGCCGAAGGCAGCCCCATGTACAGTACACAGCAGTAATGTAAGCTGGAGGTCACCTGAACATAGATCACCAAAGTAGGTTACTTTTGTCCGGATAAAAATGTAGGTAGTAAATCTCAGTCCATGGCACCGAGGCTGCCTGTGTCTTAATGGACGAATGCAGGAGAACTCCCTGGCTATAAAATTGCTCCTTCAAAAGAAAACTAAGGCCATCTAACACAGTCTCAGTGCCACTCATTCTTTCAACAGCACCTCAGCGTTGTCTGGTTTGAGCCTCCATTTATAGGCCTTCATCCAGTCTATTCTTAAGGCCAAGCATCAATTCAGCTCATCTACGACCTCAGCAGCTGAAAATGAACATGAGAAATCAAGCTGCATGTTTACTTATTGCTCAAAGATTCCAGAAACTGCACTCAGCATTTCCATGAAGGTGTTAAATAGGGTGAGGCATATGCCCACTCCCAATCTGGACATCCCATGGGGCCAAACAACATTCCCTGAGAGTCACCATCTGGTACTGGCCATCCAAGTAGGAATGACTGCAAAACCATAGCCCGTTCCCAACTTGGGCTGGCTCTCCTGAAAGGATACCATGGTAGATGGCATTGAAAGTCACTGGGAAGATGAAGAAGACAGAATCATAATCCCATAACCCCAATTCAGGTCATTGCGCAGACTAATTCTGTCCCCACACTGGCCTTGATTGGAATGAATACAGAAAAACAATTTTATCCAAAGCTATTTGGACCTAGTTGGCAGCCATCTAATAAAGGACTTTGTTCAGAAAAGTACATTTGTCTTTGGCCTGATGTTAACAAAGGTTTTGTAGGTTCAGGAAGGATTTCTTTAGGAATGGTCAGACTACCATGCCTTTAAGACAGCCTAGGACTACCTGTTCATAATGAGGCATAAATCAAATTGTTTTGAATTGTAGAGCAAGGAGGTATTAATCAAGTTAATTTTAACTGCAAATATGTTTCATGGTAAAAAAAAGTGTTAAAGAACCCTTCATATAAACAAGATGCCCTTTCATTTTAATTCAAATGAGCTGAGTCCTTGGAGCTTGTTATATATACTTTTTCCTCCAGTAATAAAAATAACTCTTCAAATGTCTTTAACCTGATCTTTAAATAGGCAAAGTGAAAAAGTCAATTGATTTGAGTCTTGGCTAAATTAAGAAGTGCAATCTAGTTTGAACTGATTTAACAAAATCTATTCTAAAATCAATTAATTTTATTTAATTTGGGTAATTTTAATACAGACAAATGCTGAACAAGGATTTAGGGATGACATGCATGGTTTGACTAGAAACTGGGAATCTGCTGTCAACTGTAAGCATCGATCTGCAATTGTGGACCCTACAAACTTTGGAAATTGACATTTCTGAAATCAGCCAGAGTCATTTGGTGATTGTGATCTTTGAGAAGATGTAAAAAACCTCCTGTGCCTTGTGATATCCTCTGATACAGTTAGCCAACTAACCTCCATCAACTGGTTTCCATTGGCACACTGCAGCATCTTAAATCAATGAAGAGATATCATGTCTGTGATAAAAAGCTTCACAACGAAATTACACATGAAGCTGTCGTAAAAGATACTGGAAAGGAACCATTAAGAAGCTGACAACACAGATTCCTGGTGATATTTCCTTCAGGGTTCTTGAAATATTTCTGTTACTTGTAGTGATAAATCTTGTAACTGAACTGATATAACTAATAAACAAGTAAAGCACAGGTCTAATCTGCACTGCAGAAAAAATGCAATTTAACAGTGCCTTAACTGCCATGGCTCGATGCTACGGACTTCTGGGATCTGTAGTTTTGTGAGCTATTTAGCCTTCTCTGTCAGAGAGTGCTGGTTTCACAACAAACTACCAATCCCAAGATTCCATTGTATTGGGAAAGGACAGCTAAAGCGGTGTCAAACTGCATTATTTCTACAGTGCAGATTAGACCATAGTTACATTGTGTTAAATTGGGGTGGGCAAAGTTTGGCCCTGGAACTGCATGCAGTCCTTAAAGCTATTTTGTGGCCTTCCTCTCCTTGCAGCTCCCTGGACTTCAATTCTTCCATCAAGAAAAGTGTAATTTGCCTCTCCTGGAAACCCTGGAAAGGTGGATTGCCTCTTCTGGAAGTCTCATCTTTCCAATAAGTTGCAGCCCTCCTACACTGCTAGAGATAGATGATATAGATAAATAAATCCAGAGGTGAATTTCAATTTTGTTTTCTGGCTTTTAGGGCTCTTTCACACTATACAATTATAGTGTAAATTATAGTATTATGAATACCAGGACTCAGCCTTGCCATGTCTGTGTTTCTGAAGGATAAAAGCATGTAGACTAAAATTGGGGGGGGGGGGAGAAGAAGAATCTTTTATCTGTTCCTCCTTGAGATCCTATAACATTACACTAACATGATGACAATCCTGCATGCAAGGAATGCATTTCTGTACACAGTGTATGACTGTTCATGAAACTTCCATGTAGGGCACATCTACACTGTAGACGTGATGCAGTTTGATGCCACTTTAACTTCCATGGGTCCATTCTCCAGAATGGGATTTGTAGTTTTGTGAGGCACCAGCTCTCTTTGGCAGAGAAGGCTCTAGACCTTGTAAAAGCACATATCCTAGGATTCCGCAGAATGGAACCACAGCACTTTAAGTGATGTCAAACTGTGTAATTTCTGTGGCCTGTTCACTCTACAGAATTATACACTATGATTCCATCCTGTGGAATCCTATATCTGGTAGTTTTGGAAGGGGATTAGAATCATAATGTCATCAGACTATGAATCACAAGATTCCCTTGGATGCAGCCATGGTAGTTAAAATGAAGTTATAGTGCAGTCCTCAGAGGGTCCCAGTGACAGACACCTGGAGCCTATTCCAAGTCAACAAATTTGCCAAATCCTGTATTGAACTTCAGCCAGTGTTAAAACATGCTAACATTTCTAAACTCCCTCTGAATTGTTTTGAACTTACATTTTGCTGAATTTTAGATTTACTGGAGAGCTTCCAGATCTTTAGATTTCCAGGGTAATGCAAATCTGTGGGAAGAGATATGTGTAAAACATAAAGTTAGCCCATGGTAGTGGGATGCTTCCTGTGAGGCAAGAGGCTATTCTGATGGCAGCAGTGCTGCCAGTAGGGTCTCCAATGTCCAATAAGCTTTTGCTGAGGAGCCAGACTAAATGTGCCAATCAGAAGTAGCATTATTGGGAAGGGGGGGTTGACAACGGCAGTGGCACCATAGCTAACACCTGTTAGTCCTGCACAGAAGGAGCCATGGTGAACCTCTTCTGAATGTCTTTACCATGAAACCCCTGTGATGAGACAATCCAAAATGAAACAAGAGATAGTGCCAGAAGATGAACCTCTCAGAGTGGATGGCAATCAACAAACTACTTGGGTAGATGAAAGGACAAAAACAAGTAGATATGTGGCTAAGGGTGCAACTGGATTCAAGCCAAAAGGATGTTCAGCTGATGATATGCTCAGCAGTGAAAGGACTGTCCAAAGCTGCATGACCCATATTATGAGAACATGGGATGGGAGAAGTATGAATCAGGGAAAGATGGGGGAAACAATATGTTGAAGAACTATATTAAAATGCTTCAAGGATGAGAGGATCATTCAGGGAGGATCTATTTGAAGATGAACCTACAATTTTAGAAAGTGAAATGGAAACTGCATTCAGGGCACTTAGGAGAAATAAACCACCTGAAGCAGACAGCATACCAATAGAGCTGCTTCAGGCTACAGAGACAGAATCTATTCTAGTTCTAATTAAATCTGTAAATAAATATGGAAAACAAAAGAATGAGCCACAGATTTGAAATCACCAGGGATTGCAGTAACTATAGGACAATTGCATAAATGTCCCATGGAAGGAAAGTGATGCTCAAAAAATATAAACAAAGACTTTTACCATATATGGAACAAAAAAGCCATATGTCCAAGCTGAGTTCAGGAAAGGAAGGGACACTGTGGATCATATTACAAACATATGTTGGACAGTGAAATATACCAGAAAATTAAAGAAGAAAATCAGCCTGTGCTTGATAGATTCTGTTTGTGACTGTAGACCATGAAAAACTATGGATCACTCTTAAAGAAATGGGTGTTCCATAACATTTGGTTCTTGTGATGTATAACCTGTACTCAGACCAAGAGGCTACCATCAGGAGATGCACAGAGAAATGCAATGGTTTCCAATTGGCAAGAGGGTCACAGAATCATAGAGCTGGAAGAGACCACAAGGACCATCCAGTCCAACCCCCTGCCATGCGGGAACTCACAATCAAAGCATCTCCGAGGGATGGAATCACCTTTCCAATTCCTATGTATGGTTGTGAAAGCTGGACCATGAAGAAAGCTGAAAATCAACTCATTTGGAATGTGGTGCTGGAGGAGAGTTCTATGGATATGATGTACTGCTAAAGACAAATAAATGTCTAGATGAAATCAAGCCTGACCTCTACACATAAGCCTAGATGATTAAACTGAGGCTGTTGTACTTTGTGAAGATATGTTGTACTTTGGACATATCATGAGAAGACTCACTAGAAAGGGCAATAATTCTTGGTAGAGTAGGAGTCAGTGGGCAAAGAGTTAGATTGCATTTCAGATGGAGAGACTTGATAAAGGAAGCCACGGTCCTGAATTTGCAAGACCTGAGCAGGGCAGTCGATGATAAGGTGAGTTGGGGGTCCTCTCATTCATAGGATAACCTTAAATCAAAGTCAACATGACAGCCGTGAACAACAGCAGCAATCCCAGAAGAGATTATGGCTAGCTGACTGACAGTCTGAATAAGAGCACTCTGTGTTGCACCACTCTGTTGTAGAGCCCACCTGTGTTGTATTAAACATGACATGGCAAGCAGTTCTGTTTTTGTTCTGTTTTTTCTTTAAAAAAAAATAATGGAGCTAAACTGTAACTGGTAAATCGATGTTGCATATAGTGAAGCGCTTCTCCTGCCCGGTGAGATTCTAGAAGCTGAAACGCCGCACTGTTGTCTATGATTTATTTATAACGGAATCCTTTCCTGCCTGATGGTGGAACATTTCAGAGGCCTATCTGTGTTCTTTTTTCCATTCTTAAAGACACCTGTCAACAGTGTCTGGGAAGCATCTCACCCATCACCTTTTCTTTGCAGAGAGTTTACTTCAGTTGTGCCAACAGAGGTCGCTAAACCACCACATGCAAGGAGCCATAATCCTGTTAGACTTTTTGGCTGGCTGAACCCACCATGCTCAAGGCTGTTACAGGGCTCTCCTCTCTTGCCTGCCTGATTGTGGTTTTAGAAGAAATGGGGGCGGGGGTGTGTGTGAAACGGTACTGGCATAAAGAAGACAAGATCTGGCTTTGGAGATGGTTCTTTGCAGCTAAGATCGCTCTGTTTTTTCAAAGCATGATTGCATTTAATAGCAGGAGCAAAGGAATGTGTGACAAATAACTTTCAGATTGAAAATCATCAGGCGTTTCTGGGATTTTTGGTTCTGTGATGCTAAAATGTGTTGGACTAACTTAGGTATTGAACGTCTGTATTTTGAAGTTGTTAAAAGTACCTAACGTGTTTAAACAAAAACTATAGAAGAGGTTTGATGGATGAGAGGAGGGGGAGAGGAAGTTCAATCAGTGCAATAGTGGCTTAGAATAACTCCATAAAAAGATCAGTTACAATGGTAAGGGGGAAAATACAAATTACTGTGAGATCCTAGGGGGAAAAATGATTTTCATGTCTTTCACAGCCATTTGAGTCTGGCTGGTGAAGAATCTCCTGGGGTCCTTCTAGACTACACAGTTATATTACCGTGGTTTCATTTTAACAGTCACAGCCACAAGTGAATCTTCACTGTAAAAATAATGCAATTTGACACCATTTTAGAATCCTGGGATTTGTAGTTTTTTGAGGTACCACCATGGCAGAGAAGACCTTGCAAACTGCAAATCCATAGGAAGGGGCTACAGCACTTAAAGTGATGTCAAATTGCATTATTGCAATTTGCACCTTGCATCCCATGGAATTCTGAGGCTTCTAGTCTGGTGAGACACTAGAGGAGGCTGAGAATTCTTAATGCAGTTCCCTAACCCTCAGATCTCTGGATCAATTGTTGTGTGTTCAGCTGCTATAAAAGGTACAGGACAAGAACATGCCTGCTTTTAAGGAAGTGGGTTTTCCCCTTCAGTTCTGCTTTCTGAGGAAATAAAAACCTAACTGAATGTTTGGGAAATATTGAGTCGGACCATATTTAACCATTTGTGGTGGTTGGACTATGAATGTTGGACTATGTTGCATGTTGGGCTATGACTCTGGAAACCAGGGTTCAGTTCCCTGCTCAGTCATGAAATCTGCTGAGTGACTTTGGGTGACCTTAAACTCTCAGACTCAGGGGAAGGCAGTGGCAAACCTCCTCTGAACAAATCTTGCCAAGAAAACTCCATGATAGATTGGCCTTCGCCTTGAAATGACTTGAAGGCCCACAACAACAACAACAACAATGAACCATGGGAAAGGGAGAAGCAGGCTTCCTAACTCTTCTCCCCTACAGCAGCTCCTTTGATGTACTGAAAATACTATTTAGAGGTTCAAGAGACCATGCTGAGTCAGATTGGATAGGGTGCAGGACAGAACTTGGAAATATTGCTTGTAGTCTTTAAAATTGCCAGATTTCCTCAACCAGCATGGCCAGTGGCTCTACACACCATAAGTGTTTCTTCATTATTTGGGGGAATGCCCTTCATCCCTGCCCCATAGCCTAACCTGCTCAGAAGGGTAGCACTATGGACTGATATGGGGAGAATGATGCAGAGAAATCTGGTTCTGCCAGCCCATTTGCATGTCCTTAAATCTGGATCTAACCCAAGTAGTGGCTGGTGAGGTGGTCAAGAAAGCCATTTTTCAAAAGGCTTCACTTGCTGAAATTCTATCACTCACATAAAACTATTCAACACACAGTAGTCATGAAAACAGTCCTTTTAAAAACAAATAGCTTTCTAAAAAATAATGTGATTCATATTTGAGGTCACGAGGGGAGGGCAGAGGCATCCTAATACCAACATTGTTCTGTCCAGTCTTTGCTCCATGGGTGCCACAGTTCAAAAGGGACATTGAGAAACTGGAGCGTGTCCAAAGGAGGGTGACTAAAATGGTGAAGGGTCTGGAAACCATGCCCTATGAGGAACGCCTTAGGGAGCTGGGTATGTTTAGCCTGGAGAAAAGAAGGTTAAGAGGTGATATGATAGCCCTGTTTAAATATTTGAAGGGATGTCATATTGTGGAGGGAGCAAGCTTGTTTTCTGCTGCTCCAGAGACTAGGACCTGGAGCAATGGATGCAAGCTGCAGGAAAAGAGATTCCACCTCAACATTAGGAGGAACAGTAAGGGCTGTTCGACAGTGGAACACACTTCCTCGGAGTGTAGTGGAGTCTCCCTCCTTGGAGGTCTTCAAACGGAGGCTGGATGGCTATCTGTCGGGGATGCTTTGATTTGGATTTCCTGCATGGCAGGGGGTTGGACTGGATGGCCCTTGTGGTCTCTTCCAACTCTATGATTCTATGAGATGGACACCTGTGGCCCTATAACTACTTGGCTAAGATTCGCAGCCAGCCTAGCAAATGATGAGGGGTGATGGGCAATGTAATTAAGTAACATCTGAAGGACAAAGTCCCTCGCCTTATCCATGTCTCAAATAACAAGACAAAGGCAATCACCTTTATTTCTAAGCTGATAACCCAGTGCTGCTGTTCTCAGGTTGAAGACAGGGATTTTGCGGAGAAGAGTGCTGGAGGCCTTCAGAAAAAGGTACTGAGACTCCAATCCACTGCTAATGGCTAGGAATGGGGATCTCCCTTTGTCTCTCATTGATGAATTCTGTGTTATTCAGCTGGAACAGGGATGTGGAAGAGTTGGTGCATGCATCGTATGTGGTCCCAATCCATTTTTTGCCCTGTAAGCTTTGTGGGCCACAGACTCCCTAAAATTAATGAATTGGAACAAAAGGAGGTTGTTTCCCAATTACCAAAATAGCACCAAAAATCACCCCAGAGTGCTACTCCAAAACTTAACCCAAACCCATAGCTAAAAAGTGTCAGAAATTGGAAGTGGCATCATGCCACTTCCACATCAGCGAAAGTGGGTCTATGAAATTCATGGAGGAGGAGCACAAGACAAAAAAAATTGGTCCCCCTGCCCCAGTCCAGTTGCTCAGTCTTGAGCCTGAGGAAAACTGCGATCATTTGGGTCAAAGCCAAAAAAAACCAGACTGCCCCTTTTTGCTAGGCATGACTCCGAAGTGGGTAGGGAGGCAGAGACGATCAGGAAAGGGATTAATTAGCTCCTTTGTTAATTGGAAACAACAACAATAATAGAGTGCTTCTTTGTCCATTTGGATGAAGACATACCCAGGGAGAGACTTGTTTTCAAAAGAGCACTTGAGTTTTGAAAAGTTGGAGAAAATACTGCTGCTTCAAGTGTGCACTCAAAGGCCGATGATGTGTGTGGCAGCCTAGCCATCTTCCTGTAATTTAACACTGACCTAGAAATGTGCAATGCTCATAGAATGACGTTGGTTTTCCACTTAACAGAACGGGATGGGAGGGAGGATCAAACAAGCAGCATGGTGAGGCCGCTTGGGTGGTGGGCCTTTCTTTTTAGCTTGATCATCACTCATATCCCTCCCCTCGCTAGCAGCCTCATAAAAAGGGAAGAGGTTCCCGAGGACTTGCTTGCCATCCCTTTAGGAAGACACTGTGTCACTAAAGAAGGAAGCCCCCATACCAATTTCTTCCTGGCATTCCTTAATTTTAGAAACTGAACCCATCAGTTAAGAAGGAAAGAGAGCAACTTTCCTTTCTGTGAGGCCTACTATCAGATCAGGTGTCTCAGTGTTTGCATCTGTCAGCAGTGTCAGAATGCAGTCATTTAAGGAAAGATTCTCATGCTCTAGCCTTGCAATCTTTGATACAATGCATTTGCTGGGTCACTCATTTTCCGAGCACACAAACCTCATCAATTATGGTATTGTAACACTGTTACATCAGTATATGTACTCATGGAAAAAAGTTTCCAGTATTAGCAGCGATACCAACGTCTCTTGGGCAGCACTTCAAACATGCAGAAAAAGCTGTAGTGCCTGGCCTGGCTTGCTTCAAAATGCAGACTGGAGAGCATCTTGGAATTCTTCCTTCTCTACCCTTTAAGAAAACCTTTCATATATGGAAAGCTAGCAGGTGGCAGGTGGCAGGAGCTTAGTGAAAACCTCTTCCTATTGTGTAAGGTCAAAATGGGAAAGAAAACCCAAATGAAAGTACAGTGGGCCCTTGGTATCACGCGTGGATACCAAAATCTTTGGATGCTCAAGTCCTATTAAATGCAATAATATAGTAAAATAGTATCCCTTATATAAAATGCCAAAATCAAAGTTTTCTTTTTGGAATTTATATATAAATATTTTGAAACTGTGGTTAATGGAATCCGTGGATAGATGGCCAGCTGTACTGAAATGTAGTCTTAAATGGTACTTTCCAAGAACAACTCTTCTTATAGGAATTTTAATCTCTAAAGCAAAGGCAAGGAACTTGCAGCCCTCTGGGCTTCATGTCTTCCCCACAGAGAGCATGGCCTCTGCCACCCACTTCTAAACAGAGGCTGGAGTGCCATCTATCGGGTATGCTTTGATTGAGAGTTCCTGCATGGCAGAATGGGGTTGGACTGGATGTCCCTTGGGGTCTCTTCCAACCCAAGGATTCTATGAGAGAGCATTTATGGAACTATCACTCCCATTACCCCAGCCAGTGTGGCCAGTGGTTCAGGGTGAGGGGAGTTGTAGATCAGCAACATCTAGGTGGCCACCCGTTATAGTGTGACTGGTGCTTGATATTAGATTTCAACTCCCATCTGTCCTAGCCAACATAACCATTCCTGAGGGATGATGGCAGTTGCAGTCCAAGATTCGAAGGCAACAGTTGAACATCCTATGCTAGAGCATTCACAGGATTATATATACTGAACTAATGGATACACACATTTTTTGTGTACCAAGTGGAATCTGCCTTTCTGGAAGTATATTCTTGATCAGTAGCATGTGTGCGCATATGGAGGTAGGTAGCAACATTTTAAAACTTCTCATGGTATTGGGACATGGACATAGATTCCTCCCCCTCCACATTACTGCAACATTACTAGGTGCTTAACTCAATTGCCCAAACATACTTCATACTAGGGAGAAGTGCTGTGACCTACTGAAGCAGCTGCATTTTAGAGGTATTTATTTGCTAGTGGAAGCTGTCCAGGAGACACTTATGCATGTCTGTCAGCAGGGCATCCACTGTAAAGGTAAGGTTGTTAGGAGAAGCCTCATCCAGTGTGTGGATGGAGAAGGGCAAGCACACCAGTGCTGGAGGGGGCCCAGTAACCAGTATGGCCATGAAGCAGTAACATTTGACAGCCATGCAGGTAACAGGAACCGTTATGGGCCATATTATGTGCAGTCTCTATCACAGCTAACTTACGGATTTTAAAATGGTGTTTTAAAAACAAGTTATCTATTTAAAAATGATATTGAAATTCTATATTCTCTACTGAAATTGGGGCATGTTCTGAGTGAACACTGACAGGATTGCAATGATACCATGGAACCAGAAGGGCGCTGTTGAGACCAAAGGAACTCTTCACACAGTTTATCTACAAAAAAGTTTAATTGAAATACCTGTATAAAAAAATATGATCTCCATACATTTCACACCGTTAAACAGAAGAGGAAAAAAAAAATCCAAGTCCAAGCTGCATAAATGCAACCAGATCACAAAACACACAGCTATTAAAATAAATTAAGGTTTACGACTCTGCCACTCTTCCTTCCAGAGCCAATGCACAAAGACTGTACAATGTCAATAATTTAAAACCTTTCCAAACAGCAGTACTTTACAATTCTGGTATATAAATACCAGACAAAAAAGGCATACTGACTAACTTTTAAAGTCATTCTAGTTCCCTTAAATTAGACTTTGTACAACAATTTCCCACCTTCCAACCAAAAATTTAAAAACAAAAAAACCAAAACAGGTATGGTCAGACTTAATTTTTTTTTCTTTTTCAACAAAACCAAAAGAGAGGGGGAAGGAAGAAAAGAAAGAGATAGTTAGGAATGTTTAAAAAACAGTGTGAAAAATTCCATGACAAAAAAAGAGAGAGAGAAAAGAGAGAAGCACAGTGTTGAAAAAGTCTAAACAAATAAATTAGCTAAAATAAATAGCCACAGATGAGACTGTGAGAGGTCATCTAAACTCCAGACAATAAATAAAATTGTATAATACACGAGGAAAACCAAAATTTACATAAACACATTATACAGGTATGGAAAAACACACACACAAAGTCCTTGAATATTGCATTGATTGTGCATTTAACATGCCCATACATACTTTTAAGACTTGCAGGTTGGGGGGGAATTGAGAAAGGGCCTTTTTTTGTGCCCAGTGGTAGAGATGAAGAAATGGAATATGAGCGAGTGTTCCTGATAAAACAGCTGATAACCTGTGCAGCTTATTGGAAATATAGTGTGGAGCAGCAGAGGTTTGTCTTGGGGAGAAGGAGAGCTGAGAGAGAACCGGGAAGGAGTGAAATGTCTGTGTTCAAGTATTCCATCACCAGTGGATGGGACTACTTCATTCAATCACTGAACATGTTCTTTCCAATGCATCATAGGAGCTGTATCCCTCCAGCACTTGGTGTGACTAAAGGGAGCCAAATCCTATCATGTACTGGATTCTTCTTTGGACATACACAGCTCAAAAAAGAAAGTCCCACTGAAGCAGCTTTCAAAAAGGCACTCAAAAAAGCAAATAAAATCTAGTCCAGGCTCTATGAGAGCAAAAAGGTTTACCATGTTATTTAAAGAGGTCACTGCTTTTCTTTAATTTTTTTTTTTAAAAAAAGAAAAGAAAAAGGTCAGTCTTTTGACTAAGCACTGGCCTGCAAACTCCCAAACATCAACATTTCCAAAGGAAATCTCTCATTCCAAAGCAGAAACCAGCAAAAGGGGGGAGGGGGGAAATAAAAAAATCAGTTCCCTCAGACAAAGATTCAAACTACAGAATAATGAATGCGTTTTTTCTAGCCCCTCCTACATATTGGCAGCAGCAGCAGCAGCAGCAGCAGCACTCTGGTCTTTTATTTATGTTTGTGTCTTTCTTTTTTGTTTTCCTCCTGCTTGTGGCTCCCCTCCCATTGCAAGGTCCTCAATATTTCACAGGCTCTCATTGCTTGAACTTGTGCTAGACACGTCAGTGTCAATGGTCCGTAGCCTGATGTCACAGTCTTCTGACTTCACCACTTCTGATTTGTGCATCCATGGGTGGTCGAAAATTTGCTCAAGTGTTGGTCTGTCGGAAGGCCTCAGGGAAAGGCACCATTTGATCAGCTGTTGGCATTCTGAAACACACAGAGCATAAGATTAGGAGGGGAAAGGATCAAAAACTCAGACGGGCTTAAGAAGAGGTAGAGTTTGCGAACGAGTTTGAGAAGCTGGAGCTCACCAGGTGAAATTCTTCTTCTGAAGTATAACCGTCCTCTCAAGATCTCTTCATCTTGCTCAAAAGGGATGTCTCCGCAGACCATGTCATACAGGAGGACGCCCAGTGACCACACAGTGGCTGATCTTCCATGGTATCTGTGGAAGCGGATCCATTCTGGAGGACTGTATACTCGTGTTCCTGCAATGAAAAGATGACAAGACCCACCCCTGATATTAGCCAAGATGGAAACCTTTCGTGAAGAGATCCGCATCACAAACACTTTACGGGGGAAGATTTGAGAGCTGAAATCATCTCTCGGTATTATTATATCACGTAGTAATCAGGGGATGTTAGGTCATGTGCTGTTTCCATGCAGTGGTGAGCGCAGCTTCCCATCAGCTAGCTGTTTACTAACATAAAGCTCCCTTGCCCTGACCACGTGGCGTCTGCGGCACCACACCAAAAATAGACACAAAAGGACAAAGGGAGAGAGGACGAAAGGAGGGGGTTGGAATTTAAAAAAAAAGGTGAAACTCAGGTCTTGGTTGCTATATATAAATACACATCTATGCAACTAATCAGCTTTAGTCAGTTCCAAAGGCAGGGCGCAACAGAACTGCTGCCTTTTCCAAAAGAAAAGGAACAAAGAAAAAAGGAATTCCAGATAATAATGAAATAAAAAGAGCGGCGAAATCTGCCTGACGCTTAAGAGGCGGTTAGCAACTGCCCTCCCTCTGCACTGAGCTGTTACTTGGATACCAAATAAAAACTGGAATTTGTGATGCTGAAGGTCACATGGCACGAGGCTCTAGTTTCACAACAAACAGATGTTAAATGCTGCAGCTGACTAGGGAAAGGGTGGCGGCAGCAAAGGCTCCCTCATTTCCATCTCTATCACGTTCACCTTGAAAGGAAGAAAAATCCTTTCCTCCACTCGCATGCAAAAGCAAATTAAAACAAATCTAAACAACAAACAAAATAGAGGCAATATATGCTCCAAACTGGAAAGTAAAAAAAAGGGAGAGGTGTAATTCTAGCCTCCTCTATCTGCAATGCGGGATTTCTAAAGCATCATGTAGATTGGTGAAAGGGAACATGATACTATGGGAGGGGGGGAGTGGAGGAATAAAGAAAGAAAACCATATTTTGGGAGGCACAAGGGCACTGGCAATGTCTGAGTCAACTGTAAATATATTTCCCTCTAGGAAAAAGCCCCCCTTCTTCCTAAGGCAGGGAATAAACTGCTGCGTCACTGCCTGGGATCACTTCCATTCCTACGCAACTCAGACGCCCCCCCCCAAAACCGCCTCCAGTGCAAAGGATTTCATCACCAGCAGGTCTGTTACTAACTGCTGTAGTAGAAATATCTTGTGGGTGGTAGGAATGTGACTAAGATACGGGGGAATGTGTCATTTGAAGCATTTATATAGGCAAGTGCTTTTTGCCACACGCCCGCACACACACACACACAGAGGGACACTGCAGATGGGAGGGGCACCTACCATCGAAATCAGTGTAGACTGTGTCCTTCAGGATGGCGCCCGACCCGAAATCTATCAGCTTCAGCTCCCCTGTCCTGAGATCAACCAGGAGGTTCTCGTCCTTGATGTCTCGATGCACCACGCCACAGCTGTAGCAATGGCGCACTGCCTCCAGCACTTGGCGGAAAAAGCCCCGTGCCGTCTCCTCGTCCAGGGCTCCCTTCTCGGTAATGAAGTCAAAAAGGTCTTTGACCAAATCTGGGCGCTCCATGATGATCAAGTAGCCGTCCGGCCTCTCGTACCAGTCAAGCAGTTTGATTACCCCTCGGAAGCCCGAACCCACTTTCTTCAAGAGGACTATCTCCAAGGGCACCATTACTCCACCCTGAAAAGAGGAATTTGGGGGGGGGGGGGAGAGGGAAGAGAGAGAGAGAGAGAGAGAGAGAAGGGAAGACATAAGCTTTTGAAATACCAAGTGAGGATGGTGAGGGGAAGCTAGAAGGAGGGAAAATCCCCTTTCTTGGTCATTTGAAAACCAGTCACACATTTTGAATGGAAACTCCAGCAGCGTTATGTTTTGAGGGGGTTGGAAAGACAGAGCAATGAGGGAAGTCCACAGCCACTCTGCTGGGTGTCTCTGCTGCTGCCGCAGTCAAAAGAGGAGGGTGGAGGGGGTAGGAAAGGGGAGGAGAGGGAGAAGAAACCCCCCAATGTAAACAATAACAGAGGCTGGAGAGGCAGCAGTAGCAGCATGGAAGGCAGGGAAGGGGGAACCCGCGCAAACAATAGCCAGCCTTCCATTATTAATGTAAGAAAGGGATGTGTGCTGCAAACCACCACAGGTTTGTACAAGCAGACAGACACCAACAGACACAGACTATTGCCTCCAGGATACTTACAATGGTACCCCACTCGGTCACCCTCTCCTTCACCACATGCTTCACAGCCACCTGAAAGGGAGAAAGCAGAAGTTAGGAAGGGGAGGCAAAGGTGGACCCTCAAAGCCCAGGGTCTGGGGTGAGTGTTGTGAGGCTTTGCTTGTTGCTTTGGATGGTGGCATGGATCCAAGCAGGGTCCTGCCAAGTGGGGTCCTTTCCAGGCGCCTTCCTTTCCCGCCACCCAAGGATTTTGGGTTCTGGAAACGTCAGCCATAAAGGAAGGGAGGGAGACACAACAAAAGCCTCGTGGCCGGAGGAGGAGGAGGAGGAGGAGGAGGGAGGGCTGGGGTTTGAGACGACCGGGAGCCTCCTCTTACCGGCAAGCCATCTGCGATCCTGTTCCCGGCATAGACGGTGCCAAATCCCCCGCTGCCCAAGACGGAGCCCACTTGGTAGATCTTGTCGAAGGGCTCCTTCTCTACTTTCACTAGAAAGGGAAAGGGGACAAAAAGGAAAGGATGTTAGAAGAGGATCTCTTCTTGACAGAGAGAGAAGCAACCTCACCCTCCTCCCAATGGCCAAAACCAGCGCATGTGTTGAGTGTATACACACATATACATACATATACACACACACACGGTTCATGTGAGTGGCGTGTGACGGGCGGGAACAAATGGAAACACCACAACTACACAGCCCTTTTGGACTGATGCAAAAACAGAGGGGGGTTTCCCCTTGCCTTTCCCCTCCCCACCTTCTCCCCATCATCCTTGGAGGGAAATACTGGAAACGCCACATCCACAACACACCAGCCCAGCCCCTTCAAGGCACTTTAACACAACGCAACACACACATGTACGCACATCACAAATCATTTATGGTCCCCTTTTTTCCCCCTCCTAACAAGATTTGTTTAATTCCTGGTGAGAAAAAGATCCCTATCACAGAGGGGAAAAACAAAACAAACCACACACACACATACACACCAAACAACACACACACCACAATTTTTTTTTCATTTTTCCTAACAAGATGGGGATCTTTCCAAAATGCTTGGTCAGGGAAAGATACCAGGCAGGTCAGTGGACACTGAGTACCTTTAACACACATATAGACAACACACACACCACAAATGATGATGTTTGTTTGTTTGTTTCCCTTTCCTTAAGGAAAGATGGGGATTTTTAAAAGGTGGTTTGGTCAGGGGATGCAGAGAGGACCCACAACAAAACCCACCATCCCACTCCCATTAGCCATGTGTGTTTGTGTATATATATGTGTGTGTGTGTGTGTTTGTGTGTCTTTACCTGGCTGGAGGATCTTGACAGGCAAGTGGTCCATGCTGCTTGGGCTGCAGAGGTGAGCCAGGGAGCCAAACTTGGAGAGTAACATCTTCCAAAGCCAGACACCAAAACGAAGGGATGCCCCCCAAAAAATAAGTACTGATGGGGATGGGAAAGGCTCCCACAGTCTTCCCTTCTTCTTCCTTCCTTCCCAGCTGGGATAAGCAGGGAATCACAAACACAAAAGAGTTGCCACCTGGTCCTTCCAAAAACTGCTTCTTTTTGATGGACGACTGATAGATTCTTATATTCTTAATATCTCAAAATCTTGCAATCCAAGCCAAAAAAGAAAATGCAAATATATCCAAGTATTTCTTCCCTTTTTGATTTGTAAATATAAAATAACAATAATAATGTTATTATTATTATTATTATTTAAAAGGATCCCATAGAAGCTAACGTTGGAAAGAGAAAAAAATATTATTATTAGATTATTATGATTAAATAAGTCGACGTCTGTTGTTTTAAAATCCACTCTCTTCTCTCAATGGTGGCTGTGAATATCAACCCAGCGCCGCAGTTGAGACGGGAGCTCTATCCTCAGCAGCAGCAGCAGCAGCAAAACAGCAGCAGCTCTGCCTCCGACCATTCGCTGCTCTCTTCTGGGCTCGATTACACAGAGGAGCTGCCTCTTAACTCTGTTTTGGTGAGAGGAGGGGGAGGGAGGGAGAAGAGGCGCCCGTGCGCGGATATCCCTCCGCGGGGAGAGAGAGAGAGAGTGGTGGGGACACGTCTCTGTAGTCGCCTCGGGTTCTCCGCGCATGCGCCAAATTGGGGACTGCGGAACCCCTCAGACTTCTTAGGGAAAGGGAGGGGGGACTATTTGCTTATAGTAAGAGACGCGCAAAGATACTGTCTGAAAAAATTCTCATCACAGGGTTACACAAGGGAAGCAGCGAGAAGGGGAGGAGGAGGAGGGTTGGGAAAGGAAAAGGAGGGAGAGCGCGCGCCAAAGAGAAACGAGGGGAGTGGGAGGGGCGGCGGCGACGGCGGCTCTGGTATTTGCATGCTGCCCAATAAGAGGGGCGGCTTTTTCCGCTCCAGCCAATCGAAGGAGAGGATGGGTTTTGTATTTGCATAAATGAAAAAAAAGGGGAGGGGGGAGTTTTGGGGAGCGCAGGGCGGGAATTCCTAGGCGCGCCTTTATATTATTTCTCTCAGTTCTCCTGGCGGCGGCGCTGGGGAAGGTCACTTGGAACTGAGGCGCTGCGTCTGAGGAGAAAAGGGGGGGTTGCGGAGAGAGTGGGGGAAGGAAGGAAGGAAGGAGCCCGCCTGTCCGCCATGATCACTGGCCCAGCGCAGGGAGGGCTTCCCCCTCCCCACCTCTCCCCTCTTTTTTTTCAGTCCTCCTCGGCGCCGCTTGGTGGTTCCTCAGCCGGCTCCCCCTCCCCAACGCCCAAAAACGCGCCATTTATGTTCCTCTTCAGAGTCAGTCAGAAAGCCTCACACTGCAGTGGTTTCGCGCTTCCAGACGCCCATAGACAGATGTACTATACACATGTGCCAATAAATAAAATACGTATATACACAACAACAAATACTACATACACGCATCAGTTTCGTCAAGGGTCATCATTGTTTTTGTAGACTTGGGATGAAAGGTTATATATATATCTCACACTATATATTTATGTATAGTTACATCGTCACACTATACGAGACATAGTTTATGTAGTCTCGCACTACACACGACAGTCTCATACTATACGCATACACACAGGTCAGCCTATAGTGCCACTTTCTATATACAGTGTGATATATAAGTCCCACTATACATACACACACACACACACACACTATATATATATATATATATATATATATATATACACACACACACACACACTCTAGGTATGTATATGTATATAGTGTCTGTGTATATGTGTGCGTATTATTTTACCTCACACACCCCCTTTGGAAGGGAGGGAGAAGGGGAAGAGAATAAGAATATATTTGTGTGTGTGTGTGTGTGCACGCGCGAGTGAATATATGAGACATTGAGTTCAGTCTCACTCCTTCGGAAGGGATGAGGAGAGAACAAGGAGATATACATACACACACAGTATTTATGTGTGTTGTGCTGTGCAATGACCTTTGGTCACAAGCAATAAAATTTGATTGATTCGCATTTATGTGTATATAATGTTTGTGTGTTTATGTGTGTTATTTCACACAACACCTCCTGGAGGGAGAGAGGGAGGGAGGGAGGAAGGGAGAAAGAGAATAAGAATATATATATATATATATATATATATATTCTCTTTATCCCTCCCTCCAAGTTGAAGGCATTTCTATCTTCTGTATACAAACACAAGCACACACACTCCCTCCCTTGTGTGTGTGTGTGGTTGTATCTGTATATAGAAGATAGAAATGCCTTCAACTAGCCTGGAGGCACAGGGATCCCTCAGGGCGAAACCTGTGGTCTGTGGAAATCTATGGTCTCCGGGAAGCCCACTTCTCCCTCCCTCTGCAAAAGTGCACTTGGGGAACCCTGGAAGAGCCAGCAGCCACCGAAGCGGGAGCCTGGCAGAGAGGCGGGAAACCTCCTCCTTAGTGTCCTGCTGCTGCTGCTGGCTGAGGGTGGGCTGCGTGGGGCTCCCTCCTTCTTCTGCCATGGATCCTTTTTCATGCTTTATTATGATTCCCTTTCCCCCTCCTTCCTTCCTTCCTTCCTTCCTTGCGTGGTTATCACCAGAGATAAAAAAACATGAGACGGCTGTCTATTGTTGCAGCTCAGCCCTGTTCCAAGGGGGGCAAGGGAAAGGAGAGAGAAATAATAATAATAATAATAATAATAATAATAATAATAATAATAATAATAATAATAATAATGCGGGATTGTAACTTGATTTGGAGGCTGCTCCAACAAGGAGTCCCGGGTGGTGCAATGATACTCTGAGTAGCAGCAACCCTTCTGCTTGAAAACTGAAACTTCTCTTGTTACCAGCATCCTATTAAATTCTGCAGATTATATCTGCATTATATCAGACGGGGAGTGTCAGATGTCCCTCCTCCTCCTCCTCCTCCAAAAAAAGAAAGGAAAGAAAGTGCAGGACCATCACTGCCATGCAATTTGCAAAGCACCTTATTTTGTCTGGCGGCTTTGGCCATGAAAACACACACAACACCACACCACACACACACAACCGCACCCGACAAAGAGTCTCAGAGAAGGAGCCAGAAAACACTCCCCGCCGCAGTGTCTCTCTTTTGAATTTTGAATTCTTGCTTTAAAAGGATTCTTTACAGATGTCTGGGGCTCAGGAGAGGAGCTTCCCTTCATTTGCCACAAGGGGAGCCAAGCCTACAAGAAACAATAATACTCTTCCTCAAGCAAGGAGAGCCACATGGCTGCCTTAAAAAATCTGCACTCTTTAGCCTCCTGTGTTAATAGCTGAAGCACCTTAAAGGAAACAAAAGTAATGACCACTCAGAATCTACACTGATTCAACCAAGACGGCGAGGAAATAGAAACAGTCAAAAGAGTTCCTATACAGTACCTGGGATCAAACCCCAAACTGAAACAATAATCCAGTTTGGGAATGCTATAACTGCCCTGGCTCAGATTTTGGGGAATTGTAGTTCGTGGCGGGGGCACCAGAGCTCTCTGACAAAGAAGGCTGAATGACTCACGAAACTACAGTTTCCAGAATTCCCTGGCACTTAGCCAGGGGCAGTTAAAGCGGTGTCAAAATGGATTATTTCTGCAGTGCGTTTTGGCCCAGAAGAAGAATAAGGGTGTGTGCAGACAGCCCCTGGGCAGCCTGCAGCCTCCCCTTTTACAGCCAGATTGGGGCCGCAGCAACTGCACACTGTGGCCCCGATCTGCCCTTTGCAGTGGCTCCTTTTTATGCCCTGCAAAGGGGGCAGTAGTCACAGTGCCACAGCTTTACAGCTCCTCTTCGGCGCTGTGTCATGTGGACACAGCAGTAGAGGAGTGCCATGATGCCATGTGCCGTGTGGTGTGGCACGCGGCATCATGCCAGCCTGGTTGCAGAGCCGGGGAGTGCGTCGTGTAGACGCTACGCCCCAAATCCGCCCCCAACCCAGCCAAAGGTGCTGGTGTGCAAGCCTCTAAGAATGGAGAAGGCAGCTATGAAAGAACTAGAAAAGATCCTTAAATGCAAAGATATACAACTGAGCACAAAAGTTAAGAATCGTACAAGAATCACCATGCATGGATATAAGGGCTGCATAGTTAAGAAAGGAAAAAGGAAGAAAACCCATGTATTTGGGATACATGGAGAAGAGTGCTGAGAATACTGGGGATGGCCAAAGAAGACAAACAAATGGGTCCTAGAGCAGATCGAGTCAGACATCTCCCTGGAAGCCAAGATGACAAAACTGAGGCTGTTGTACTTTGGACACATCATGAGAAGACATGACTGATTGAAAAAAAAGAACAATAATGCTATGAAAGTTGGAGAGAAGCAGAACAAAAGGGAGTCCCCATGCTAGATGGATCGACTCTCTTAAGAAGGCCATGGGTATGAATTTGCAGGAACTAAGCAAAACAGTGGAGGTTCAAAATAATCAAAATAATAATCCTCCTCCTCCTCCTCACATTGTCACCATCAGCCTATTGCGAAGTATAAATGTAGCCCCCCCTGTTTTGCTGAAGTGTTTGGCAGCTTGGCTTCAGGGGTGAAAACAGGAGGGACTGTTTAGGATTATTGTTGTGTTTATTCAATATAGGTTGCTGGTAGGGATGAGTTATAAGTCTGGAACAAACTTTCTAGACTAGATACAGTAGCTTAACAAACAGCCTTGGGAACAGGGTAACCAGACAGTCTCCTTTTCAACCTTCTGCCCAGGAGGGATTTCAAAACGTCCTCCTTTTTGAGCAGGACTAAGAAGCATGAATTAATATGAGTGTTTTTAGTTTTTTATTTGGTAATGTCTTACTTTTTCCCCTCCTTGAATGTCCTACATTTTGCAGTGCCTTGCCCTCCTTTGTAGTTGGGACATCTGATCACCTTGCTCTTGGAAAGCCTGGCACACAAAAGTAACAGAAGCCTCTTATGTATGTTCCCCAGTAGCTCATATGCTCCCTCTGTCCAGATTTGGCAGAGACCTCTCCAGTTAATCATTTGTCCTCCTACTTTGTCAGTACTTTTAAAATGTCCCAGTTTTTCTCTCCTGCTTCATTTTCCTCCTTCATCCTCAACATACTTCCTTTGGTGCTGACTGATTTGAAATATGTACAAAAGTTTTCACTCAACTCAGCAGAGAGCAGAGGACACGAAGGGTAGAAATTCTTCCCAAATAGACTCAAGCAAAAGCAAATCACTGCAGCCTCTCCTAGCTTGTCTGTTTTTCTTCACTAATAACTTTTGCCACTCTAACCACACTCTGATGTTGCTTGGCCAAATGTGACCCAATTTTCATCTATGAAATCTTGGCCAGGAGGCTATCACACACTCTCTCCAACTTGTCTAGTAGCTACTGATAGTGTCATCCTCCATGGATTTATTCAATGCCCCTTTAAATTTATTCCAGTTGGTAGCCATCATTACATCCTGTGAAAGTGAATAATTATACATTGTAAGGAAAAGTGCTTCCTTTTTTTATAATGTGACTTCAAGTCAACTCATTATGACCCTATTTTAGATTTTTTACAAAATAAGATTTCTTCAGAAGTGATGTGCCATTGTCTTCCTCTGAGGCTGAGAGAGTGGGACTTGCCCAAGGTCACTCAGTGGGTTTCCATGGTTGAACAGGGATTTGAACTCTGGTCTCAGGGAGTCTTAGTGCAGCACTTAACATCATGCTGATCCAAGAAAAGACTTGACCAAAGTTACCCAATAAGTTTCAATGGCTGAGTGGGGATTTAAGTGCTGGTCTCCCAGGACCCTAAGCCAATACTCAAAACACGACACCATGCTGGCTCCAAGTTGTTTACTACTTATGGTGACCACAAGGTGACCCTATCATAGGGTTTTCTTGGGAAGTTTTGTCAGAGGGGTCTTGCCATTGCCATCCTCTGAGGCTGAGAGTGTGTGACTTTCCCAAGGTCACCCAGTGGGTTTCCATGGCTGAGCCAGGATTTGAACTGTCATCTCCCAGTGTCTTAGTCCAGCACTCAAACCACTACACTATGTGGACACTTACTTTCTATTATTTGTCCTTAACCTCCCAACAGTCAACTTCATTAACTTGGGATACCATTTTCTGGCAGGCTAATTTTCCTTTAACAGTGGCAGAACAGGCAGAAATTTGACAGAGGATGCCTTACTGGGTATGCAGGTACAATAAATCAGGGCAGTCAATGTGGGGCCCTATGAATATTGTTGGACTGTGGTTCCCATCATCCCTAGGCGCATAGCCAATGGAGAGGATGATGAGAATTGCAGCCCAACAGATTTAGGAGAGCCATATGTTCCTTGTCTCTGCTTTAATGGGGAATGCTTCACCTGTTGAATTTTACCTATCTTGATACCTACCTTAAAAGACCCCAAGTAAATAACATTGCCATACTCAAGTGGCCCAAAGTGGCAAATAAACTTTCCATATTGTTCATTCTGAAATGTGGGACACTGCTGCAAAAAATGAGAGGCTTCCATATGGTACAGAGTTGCTCAATGTTGCTGCACGTGAGTTACAGGTTGTCCTACCACGTGATTTCCTCAGTCTGGTGTAATGATTTGTACGGATGAGCACAGGACAAAATTGCCATGTGGATTTTCAATGTCAGTTGTGAACTTTGAAGAAAAACAACAGCAACAGCAAACACGTGGCTTTAATTATCATTGCACCTTTTCCTTCTCTTCCTTTCCTTCTCGACTTGCCTTTTCTTGCACCTTTAGCTTCTGCTTCACCTCATCCTTTGGCTACTAGAACCAGCATGCTTCCAGCTGATTCTTTTTGTGTGCAATTGTCCTGCCTCATACTTCTAATTCTGTTACCGGAGCATTGTTCACTTAGGAGGTTTAAATTCAGTGTACACTAAAATATTACTACTAGTAGTACATGGAAATTCATCACTGTGCTCATTATTCCACCGCTTCCTCCAAGGGGAAAGTTACCCCTCATCTTGATCTGGATTGCATTCCTGCCTATTCAAGCCACATTAGCTACTATCTATAGAAAAGTTCCTATTGTTATTAATGGGTGCTTCTCCCCAGGGGCAAATAGCAGCATGGGAAGGAGGAACATTGATGGGGAATGAGATTATACTGGGGACAAAGAGTTTTTTAAAAAATCCCATTTTGCATGTTGTGGTCCCAATCATTTTTTAAAAATTCAAATTATGCATAGTAAAAATCCACTATAAGGTTTGCAGTTATATATTCCAATGTTATGACATTATAGCAAAAAGGGAAAGGAAGATTTTTATCAGGGAAATCCACTGGGATTTTGTTCCAGCAAAACAGGGATACCAAAATCTGTAGATGTTCAAGTCCCATTAAATACAATGCATAATAAAAAGGTGCCTCTTATATAAAATGGCAAAAACAAGCTTTGCTTTTTAGAATTTATGTTTTTTAAAATATTTGCAAGCCAAGGATGCTTGAATTGGTGGATTAAAAATCCACAGATACAGAAGGCTGGCTTTATTTCTTTTAAAAAATCATTATTTGTAAATTTCAATAAAAGCAGACCAAATATATCTGACACCTGGCTTCATTTGTAGGTTGTATCTTTCAAATGTGGCAATATTTTTTTCTATCCACTAGATCACAGGTAGGGGGAAAGTCACCCTTCCAGTACTAAAGTATTAGCCTTTTAGCAGTCAAGAAGGCATGAATTGAATCCCTTGGTTTGCTCTGAGTCCTTCTGTTGCTTTCCAAATAGCAAGTGTAGCCATCTTTAGGCTGTGTTCTTGATTCTCTGTCATATTGTTTTAAATAAAAGACTGAAAAATAGCTGTGTGGTCCCAGTGTAGCAACAAAACTCAAGGTTCTCTAATACTTTTATTAGTACCACTAAAATGTCACAGATACGGCAAAGTTTCTCAGAACACCTTTTCAATCAGAGTGGTGCAAAAATTTTAGGGGAAAGGGAGATAACAAAGGCGGGTTACAGACCGCCAAAAAGCAGCGGCCTGCACCCACCCCTTTCCCCGCTGTATCGGGGCCTCAGCTGCCAGACCGGCAGCCTCCGAGGCCCCGATCCGCCGCTTTGCAGGCTGCGGGGAAGCGGCAAAAGGCCGCTTCCCCACAGCCTGGAAAGGGGTGTCCTTGAGGCTTCAAGCCCCTAGGACACCCCAACGGCAGTGGGGACTCCCAGAAAGGGGCCGCTCAGCCCCTTTCTGATTTGCGTCGCTGGTGCAGCCTTCACACGGCTGCACCAGCAATGCAAACCAGGAAGGAGCTCCATTTCGGAGCTCCTTTCTGCTCCGTCAAAAGGGTGCATTAAGTGCCCTCGCGTGGAGCGATGGCATCACGTCCACGCTGCCTCGTTTGGAGGTGGTACGTTCGTGACGCCATCATGGTGGCGGCCATGTGGAATGGCTGCTGCCATTTTGTGCGCGCAGAGCGCATACTAGGGTTAGGGGGGTGCAGAAGCACCGCCCCTTCTTAACCCTAGTACACGCTCCACGCATACTTTAATGGTGGTCTGTAACCCGCCAAAGTTTGAATTTGCTAGACTTTTCTGGCCAGATATTTTTGGACTTTATTTCTTTCTCCATGCCCCATCAATGTTGTACCCTCTGTCCTGAAGAAAGGTTCAGGAGAACCTGAAAGCTTGTGATTTTAGTGATTTTAATAAAGATGTTATAGAAGCCTGAATTTTGTTTTGAAGAGCCACTGGTTCCTGAGGCAGAAAGATTTGGGGTGGGGTGGTTGAAAAGCCACATAAACAAACTCAGAAGCATTCTGTTATCTATGATGCTTGGTTTCTCCCTCTCAAAACAAAACAAGTGTGTCACAGAATTTGGATGCTTACCAGTAGCGATTGCTGCTCGCCCTAGGTGAGAAGGTAACTAGCAATTTACAGGGTTGCTTTGAACTTTGTCTGCTGGCCCATCCACATAGTTGTGGTGGAAATACTTTTCTAATAGAGTGCACCTGCTGAAAGGGGAACAATGTAGGGTAAGAGAGAGAGCCAGCCCCACACCAAGACCATATCTGGGGCAGAGTTGATACTGCTAGAGATTAGAGTGGGATAATGGCCGACACGTTGGGTAACCAGTATGCAGATTTGTTTTTATATAACACCTGTCTGAGTCACTAATTCATGCTCATTCAAGTCCATCTATTTAACTTACTCTATGGTGGCAAATTTGGAACTAGAGGGTGCAGGCCCTTTTGTGACAGTACCTATAGTAACACTCCCAAAGAAAGTCCAAAAATGTAGACATCTGTGTTGATCTATGTAATATCTTTTTAAAAAAATTCTAAGGGTTTTCATATCTATAAAAAGCAAGTCTTTTGTCAACCTTTGTAAAGTCAACATCAACGTATAATGACCCTGTGATAAGGTTTTCCCACTAAGACTTTTTCATAGGAGGCTGGCCATTGGCTTCCCTCTAAGGCTGAGATTTTGCACCTTGCCCAAGGTCTCCCAGTTTCAATGCTTGTGTAGGTATTTGAACCCAATCACCCAGTGTCCCTGTACAGCACATGCAGCACTATGCCTCTGGTTCTAGTTTGTAAAGCTAATGAATTTTAATTTTCCATTCAGCACCAAACCACCCCCGAATACTTTGGGTTGCAACAGAGATAGATCTTCATCATACGTTATTGCTGGGAAAATCTATATTCCCTGCAGTTATTCTAGGGTACGCAGCTAAATTTAGAGGGAACAGGGAGTTCAAGGGAGTGGCCAATGATGTTTTACTCCCTGCTAATCAAAAGGACCACAACCTTCTGAACCCTGGCTACACTAAACCACCATACCTAAAGCAAACTTGTTCTCTGAACTTCCTTATGTGGCTGAAACAGCATTACCTATGCATAGGAAGGTGGTAGTAGCAGCCTGGGGGGAACCCTAGGGCCTCTATGGAATTACTCCCCTCTAAAATCATTTAGAAAATAGCCCCAAAGAGCTTAGCAGTAGCAACAGCAAGTACATTTCTATATTGCTTATCAGTGAACTAGCACTCCCTAAACAGTTTACGACATGACGGCCAACAAGCTGGCACTTATTTTACCAGCCTACGAAAGGATGGACATTTGCGGAACTGAACAGACTGCCCCTAAGGGGCGGCCTGCAGCTGCCTCTGCCTTCACTGGACTGGGGCCGCAGCAACTGCACACTGTGGCCCCAATTTGGTCTTTCCATGACTCAAAAAGGAGCTGCAAAAGCAGCTCTGTTTTGCGCCACAGAAAGGGCACTATAGCTGCTGGTGCCATGGCTTTACAGTGCTCCATTCATTCTGCGTCATCTGGACCACTGTGTGGTGGGGCATGCAGCATCACGCCTTCATGGGAGTGGAGTTGGGGTGTGTGTTGTGCAGACACCATACCCCCCTCCGCCCTGATGCTGGCCTTTATTGCCGGTCTGTCAAGGCTGTGAGTGGACCTTAGAGCCCTCCTCTAGGATCAAACATACAATGTTGTGGCTGCAGTACCAGTATTTAACCATTGTGCCACCAGAACTCCTTGATGGCTACAGAATTCTGGCTGAACTTAGTGGGAGAGAGTATGGAATGGAGTGTTTTCTTGGAGGCCATAGTTGGCTGTCTTTAACCCTAAACCGCAGAATTTCACAACCATCATTGTGGTACATGTCTCCCTTATATCACTTTAGTGCAAATTCACAAATTGGTTGTCTACTCCATGTGCAATCTTGAACTTGTTTTTATTGACACATGAACTCTGTTCATTGTTGATTCAAAACTTGATTTGGCAAGCAGGTGTTGTTTTTTTAATGCACTATTTTATATTTATTTATTTATTTAATCTGTCACACATAAATTTATTTATTATATATATTATTGTCTTAAGTTCAATTCCAAACACAGGTGTCATTAACCAGGATCAAAAACCTTTGTTTTTGTCCTTTTGCTGGCATTGACCTCTGCTACGCAAGCCCCTTCTGCTTTTAACTGCAAGGTTTTTCTCTTTTTAAATTCTTGTAGGATGCAGTGTTGCCCACATAACCATATCGCAGATGGAGATAGTCCAGTGGAGACACTGCTGATGTCTTCAAGTATGGTAGCTTGAGGTCTCCAGTGCCAAGTACCATAAATTTCCAGATTCTTTGGCCCATTTCCTTGGAAGGAAAGCAGAAGAAACTGCAAATTCCCAGTGGAATCATATAGACAGAAGGAAAACAAAGTCCAGAATCCTATTGTTACTCCCAATTAGAGTAGACCCACTGAATGAATGGGATTTGTCTCAGTGTTAACTCACCACTCAGTAATGTGGTACCAAATCCTGTCTGAACTTGGAAGCTAAGCAGTTCTGTCCTAATTAGTACAGTACTTAAATGGAAGACCACCAACTAATACCACGTGCTGTAGACTCTGTTTGAGAGGAAGGAATTGGCAAACTACCACTGAGTATTACTTGCTTGAGAAATCCCTGTGAAATTCATGGGATTGCCTCTTGACTTCACCATGCTGGTTCTCCAAAAAAGCATCCTATATTTGCGGGTTTTCTACTTTCACAGGTTTTCTGCACTCCTAACACTTATAAAAGTTCAGAGGCGACTGCCATTAATAATGTACAAGTATTGTTTTTTTTAAAGCAGTGGCTGGAGAAGGCCATGTAAATATATCCTTCCTAAAACACGTTTGACTTTTAAAAAAAGTAACAACAACAACAACAACAATGGCAATTTTCAGACAATTTGAGAATTCCATTCTCCTGGAACATGAAACTGTAGCAATTCCTCAAAGTACAATGTGTCCTTTGGTACATTAAATGGTTGAACCAATAGCCAAACTATGGCATTTGCTTCCACAAGATGTATAACTGGCTGCCATCTTGGACAATGTCAGAAGAGGAATAAAAAAAAAATTAATGGAAGAAGGAGCTACTACAGGCTACAGTATCCAAGCATATGTGGTGGTGGTGTGTGTTCATTTCCAAGTGTGCATTTCCTGCAATTCCAGAGGCAATATTTCTCTGGTATCTGTTGCTAGAGAGAAATCCCCAGGGTCCCATCCACAACTTTATTTAAGGTAAAAAGGCTCAAGGCTGACAGGCAGCTCCTGGTTATTTCTGCATCCTGCCCCCCCCCCCCCCAGTTGTGGTTTTTCTTCATCTGCTTATTTAATGGCCTAACTAAATAATAAATCTGTCATATTATATTCAACTTTGTTTAAATGTTGTTAAGTATTGTTAAAACTGTCATAGTGCTTGGAGAGGGTGAATTAATTTTTCCTTTCCATTATCATTCAGTCAGTCTTGGCTCTGAATATACTTGTAAGCACGATGTCACCAAAGAAATAAGTTCTTTCCCACTGTGTTCAATGGACTTATTCCTAAATAAAGGCTCAATTCCAGTCCTAGTTTCCTGTAGAATTTATTTTTGCTATTATTCCTGGGAGGAATAAACTACAACTTCAGTTGATTTATCTTGTGTGTGTGTGTGTGTGTGCCTGATCATTTTTAGTACACTTTTAATTGATCATGCCTGAGGAAGTTTAACTAAGGGTGCATCTATACTGTAGAAGTAATGCAGTTTGACATGACTTTAACTGTCATGGCACCATCCTTCAGAATCCGTAGGATTTATAGTTTTGAGAGGCACCTGCACTCTAGCTAAGAAGGCTAAAGACCTAGGAGTTTATCACATAGGAGGAATTTCTCTTAATTTTGAATGAAAAGAAAGTGGGGCCAGAACACATTTACGTGAATTTGCTAGTTCAGCGAATTTAAGTGAATTTGAATTGCGGTCGTACTGACTTCCCTTGCCCGAAAATAGCCTGCCATTGCCCGAAATTGCGTATGATTACCTCTCATGCAATAATGTGAAACCCCATGATTGTGTTCGGACTGACTTCCCATTGCCCGAAACTGCGTGTGGTAGTCTATCATGCAATAAGCTTAAACCCCATGATTGTGTTCGGATTGCCATTGGATTATACTTCTGATTTCCCTTGTCTGATAAACTCCTTAGTAAAACCTTAAATTCCAGGAGCTACAGCACTTGAAGTGGTGTCAAAGTGCATTATTTTTAATGTATAGACGCAACTTACAGGTCTAATTTTGCCTTATATTTGTGTGTGTGTGGTCAGCCCATTCTAATCTAATCTGGTGGGTGTTGATCCCTCTTTCTCTCCCCCCCCCCTTTTTTGGGTCAGATCTATGCTGGGGAATCCGATCCAGAGGGTGCTTGTGGGTTTCCAATAAGTATCTGGTTTCCACTGTAAGAACTGAATTCTCAGTAAGTTAACATGGATATTCTTATGTCCTTTTGGCTGAGCAGGTTAATGGCCAACATTAGATGAGTGGAATGAGGAAGGTGCACCTTCCTCTCATATAACCATTCGCCTTAGTGCTGTTCCTGCTGCTGCAATTTAAGGATTAGCAAATAGCAGGTGGAGCTTTGCTTGTGAGGAAGGTGGGGTGACAGGTGGTGATGAAGGGCTTTTTGAAATGTTGGAAGGTGGTATAAAACCAGTGGATAATATTTCCAAGTCCCTGAACAGGACCTGAAAAAAAAATGGTCCAAGATAGTTTTATTTTTTGCTGTGGAAGATCCCAGATAATTTCCAAATTAATTGCAGGTAAGGTTTGGATAGCTCACCCATCCCTACCTCAAGGTATTTTCTGGATAGATGTCTAATGCAGAAGTGAAACTGGTGGTTTCCCTTTAGCTTGGAAATTAGCTTGAATGGGCAGCTAATACCCATCTTGGGTGAAACTGTGTCTGACTCACTTTCAGGTGAAGAAACCTGAAAAATCGGTTCTCTGGAACGTCAAACTTCTATAGAGAAATGTATGTCCATACTGAGCATACATTCACACTGAGTCTGTGCAGGTAATTTGACATCTGTGTCTACAGTACATCCTTGGTCAGAAAGTGGAAGTGTTACATTTTCTGGCATCTAGTATTGGCAGCCACATTAATCCATACAATATATTGCAAGAGTCCTAAAATCCTGAATATCAATGAATAGTGGATAAAATGGTGGAAATTGTGGAGATGGAGAAACTGACACATCTGATTAGGAAAAAATCTAGAAATGGTGTTTTGAAAGAATGGAATTATTTATAGAATACGTACAACAGAGGGAAGAAGTAACAATGGTAATAGGTTTCAGTAGTTGAGATTAAAATAGACAAAGGAAAGAATTACATGTAAGTTGTAAACTAAGATCAGGGTTTGTGGACTAGAAGTTACAGCAGACTTTATATAATTACTTAGCCTTATATGATAAGATGAAATGTGTGTGAGAGGTTAACTTAATAACTGTGGCAGAAGAATGTTGGAAATCTTTTCTTGTGTTTATTGTTAGAATGTTTATTGTGTGTATACTTGTTGTTGCTGTTGCTAATTACTTTCAAGTCAATGTTAACTCATGGTGATCCTGTGAATGAGACATCTCCAAGACCCCTTTTCCTCAACTTCTCTGCTCAGGTCCTGCAGATTCAGGCCCGTGACTTCTCTGAGTCTAATCATCTGGTGTGTGGTCTTCTGCTGTCTTCTGTCTTTCCCAGCATCATTGTCTTTTCAAATGATTCATGCCTTTTCATGATGTGGCCAAAGTAGGACAGTCTAAGTTTAGTCATGCTGGCCTCTAGAGAGATTTGGAGGCTTGATCTGTTTCAGGATCTATTTGTTTGTTTGTTTAGCCATCCACAGTATCTTCAGAACTCTTCTTCAGGACCACATCTCAAATGAGTTGATTTTCCTTCTATTCACATTATTCGCTATCCTGTTCTCACATCCATACAAGGCGATGGGGAACAGAATTTAGTGTTTTAGTGTTTGGTGTACATCTTTGCATTTTAGGATTTTGTTTAATTCTTTTGTGACTCTGCTTCCCATTCTGAACCCTCTTCTGATTTCTTGACTGCAGTCTCCATTCTGATCAATGATTGATCCAAGGTACGGGAAATCTTTAGCTATTTTGATTTCCTCATTATCTTAGTTGAATTTGTGTACATGACTTCTGTGGTTGCGATTTTTATTTTTATGTTCAGCAGTAAGCCTGCCTTTGTGCTTTCTTCTTTAACTTTCCTTAGTAATTGTTCCTAGTCTATGTTGTTTCCTGCTAATAATATGGTGTCATCTGTATATCTTGGATTGCAGGCTCACTAGCTCTGTCCCTATTACAATCCCAAGGTAATCACTATTTTGCAACTCTTCCTGAGGAATGATGCAGTACAAGGTACAGGGCATAATTATAAAAGATAGTGGCAAGCAAACTATCCATTCACCCAGAAAAATATTCCTGTTTCTGAACTTTTCAGTTGCAGTTTTTTTAAAGAGTCTGCAAAACAGGTGTTTGGGAAGTTGCATTTGGGAAAAATTAAATGGGCTGAGGCAACATGAACCCAGCAGACATAAAGCAGCTTGTGTATATAGCCATCTGCTGAGTTGCCTCTAGGCGACAAATAGGAAAAATTCTATTAACTGGATTTTTTAAAAGAAAAGAGTGCACCCACCCAAGCTGTAGACCCACCCAGTGTGTCTTAAATTGCTTTGCATGGGCATGTGGGCTGGTAAAAGATTTTTATGGATTGGTACATTTCTAGCCCTGTTTGTCAATCTGGATATAATCGTCACCAGCAACTGAAACAAAAACCATTTGGAGTGCATATATTGGCAAAGATAAACAAGTATTGTAGCCTGGTTCAGAACTACTACACTAAGTATGACTTTTTGTCGTTAGAAAGCATCTCCATGTAGTTAAAAAAAGTTAATGGCATGTTTATAGAGGGGATTTTGCTCATGAATGTGGCTCATAGGGAGAAAACATTCAATACTGTTACCTCCATCAGTGACATTACTAAGGTCGGTGTCACCCAGTGTGGTAACTCATGGTGTCACCCCCCACTGACCTCCCCCCATGCTATACTATACAGAATGTTTTTGGTATTAATGTTACTCATAAATCGTAATTCCCATCTATCACTTAATGTCCTGGTAATAGTTGTGACATAAGCAATAGCACAATTAAAATTATACTTTTAAATGACAATATTATATGCACAGCCTAAATGTATTTATATATACATAATGTCATGTGCTTAAAGTAAAAATTCAGTAAAATTTGATATTTTAAAGAAAAATTAAAAATAAATTTTCTTAATTTTTTAAATTAAATTTTTTTTAAAAAATGGAATTTGAAATTTTAATTTTTTAAAAAACTGGGGCCTCTATTTTCTCCTGCCATTGAGCCTTACCCCACACTCACCATCTCTTCAGCATTTCTATGTGACACAGACAAATGCCACAGCCTGTTTCTGCCCCAAAGGCAGATGTTTGAGGAGCAGTGATGTTACCCCATCTTAAGGTGTCACCTGGTGCGGCCCTCACCCTAGTGACATCACTGTTTTCCATGCTGTAGTCTCAATTAAAATTGCCTGATGTTAGCACAAGCTGTTAATTTTTTAAAGAGAAAAACATAGACATGATGTATAGCCATATCTGGATTGACCCTCCATCTTTAGTTGTACTGTAGAGCTTTTCTAATAGGATTTTGGAGGAGACGTCCTCAGCCATATTCAGAACAATAAGCCAGATGACTTCTGAATGCTGCTGTCCTGGCTCATCAGTTGTAAACAAACGAACACACATTCCCATTCAGAAATACTGTCTTTTTGGACTATAGTTCCTAGAATTTCTCAGACCATGCCTGCACTGGCCAGGATATTCCAGGGCAGTCAGGAGTATCTTGGATCCACAGCTGTTCTGTTCCTCCACTTCCTCTTGTTACTCTGGCTTCTGTTCCTGCACTGTGGCAGCTGTCTGCAGGGGCATCACATCAGCACTGTGGATTGCTTGCTTCCGTGGGCAGAATGAGGCACCCAGTGAAGGCCACATGCTGGATGCCTCCTTCTGACCTAAAAATGGATGACCCAGGGTGGATGAAGTTGGGCCTGCAGGTCCAGTGGAACATCCATGAAGACAGATGCCATGATGTGGGGAGGGAAGGCTCCAGATCTGTCCAGAAGATCTGGAACAACAGTGGTTTGAACACTGGACCATGACTCTGCAGACCAGGGTTTGCATCCTTGTTTGGCCATGTAAACCCTTTGGGTGACCTTAGACAAGCCACACTCTCTGCCTCAGAGGATGGTAATGGCAAACTCCCTCTGAAGAACCCCCCCCCCTAAAAAAAAACCATGATAAGGTTGCCATAAGTCAGAAATGACTTGAAGGCACCCAACAACAACAAACCTTGTTATGGCTTGCTTTGGTCCATGGGGTTTGAGCCATGCATTGTCCAAACAGGATGATGACAGAATAGGGGGAAATGAACCTCCTCTTGGGAAGATTCTGTAAATTGTTGTTGGGAAAAAAAAGCTTTTCCAAGTTCTAGGGCCTTTCCATAATATATAGTTATAGGACTATAATTCCAGTTTAACTGGACTCACAACATCCTGTTGAATCCTGAGATTTGCATTTTAGGAAGTCATATCTAGAGTCTTCGGCCAGACAATTGTAGTGCTTCTCCAAGCTACACATTGCAGGATTCCTTAGTCAGTTAAAGTGGAATATAGCATTATAATTGTGTAGTGTGCAGGGCACCTGAAAAGTTACCATGAAAAGTTACCATGGATCCTTTAGACCACTGCGTCCAATGTCTACAGGAATCTATCCATACCACTAGTTCTGTGAAGAATGCAAACAAAGATAGGAAAGACTTTTAACTTATGACAACTTAAAGAAGAACAAACAGAGCCAAGATTTAAGTTTTCCGATGAAGCATTGAGTCAAATCGAGTAAAGAGCAACAAAATCATCTTGAACTGTGACCTAGGATTGCTGTGATTGAAAGACAATGTACTTGTTCCCTGCTGGTAATGGAGCATAAATGATTAACCGACTGGCAATCATGCTAGAGTGGACTTTGCCAGTGGTGCAGAGGCCAATGCAGTCTCCAACTTTAATGACATAATGCTGATTTCACTATTGATACTCAGTCATATCAGCATTGTGTACATAATTCATTCTGATAATGTCTTACATAAAAAGTATTATCACATTCACTATAGAAAATAGCTACAAGGTTTATGAATCCGCTCTATACTAGAGACCTCCATGGTGTCTGCATTTTGTATACCTTTTCCTCTCATAGTGGTTATGCAACAACACTGACAAAAGCACTTGATCTAGTTTCCCAGGGCTGTACTACTTCATTAGAGAAGTGGAAAAATCATCAGTTTCAATGCTTTTCAATATCAGAAACTCGATTCCTGGAACATGAGTTAACTGGGGAGCATAAAAAACTAGTGTTTCACATTCTAGTTTTCTACATAAGGAAATGTTTAAAAAAGCAACAGCACAGGGGAGCATTCAAGCATGGTGGCCTTTCTATCAACACTATGGGTTCAGTTCAGCATGGTTTAGCATCATGTACATAGGACCAGCATGGTGTAGTGGTTTGAGTGTTGGACTAAGACTTTGGAGACCATGGTTTGATTTTCTGCTTGGCCATGAAACCCACTAGGTGACCTTGGGCAAGTCATATGCTCTCAGCCTCAGGGGAAGACAATGGCAAACCTCTGAAGAAATCCTTCCAAGAAAACTCCATGAAAGGTTCACCTTATGGTCACCATAAGTCTAAAACAACTTGAAGGCATACAGTCATATTAACACTAGTTCTGTATGCAGATTTATGTTACCTGTTACTTACTTTACAGCCTCTGAAGCTCCCCAACACAGCCATTCCATGCCTTGTGGTGAGTGGGTAGGATCAGAGAAGCATCTGGCTATGTCTTCTTAGCTAGATGGGAAAGCATTGAGATTCGCCAGGATCCTCCAGATTTCTGAACACTGCTGTAATCATTTCATCTCTGGCTACAGGGACATAGCCAAACCCTTCTCCAATTCTTCTCACTCAACACAAAACACAATTGGGGCTGGGGGCACAGATGCAAAATGGGAGCTGTGGGGGGAGGAAACGAATACCAAACTCTGCAGCACTCCAAAAATGAAATACACAGGACTAAGGAAAACGTACACATGCATATGTGCCTCACATCATTGTTTCTCAAAGTGTCTGAGATGGGGTGTGTGTGTGTGTGTGAATTATTGTTTTCCAGTGTGCTAAGAACCTCCATTGAATCAATGCCCATTGGGCACAATTGTTTCTTTCTTTCCTGGAAAGTTGCCAGGGACCAGCACCAGCCCAGGTTCTAGGCAATGTAATTGTACCAAATGATGCAATCCTATACCATATATATGTGTGTGTGTGTGTGTGTGTGTGTGATTATGTCAACATTTCTACACAGCTATAACATATATTGATGGATGATCTTTTTCAGAGTTGTAGTCAGTATTATTTATTTAGAGTATTTATACCCCATTCTTCAGCTTCAAAGATTCTCAGAACAGTTCACAGATTGTTAATTTGACAGTTCCTTGCTCCCAGGCTTACAGTTTAAAGGACATGACACAAAAGAAGGGAATGGCAGTGGGGATGGGGATCACATCCAGCAGATATTGCTGGTTCCTCTCTTTTTCCAAGGCCTAGATGGTGGCAGTTAAAATGGAAGAAGGGCCTTGAATCTTCCGCTGGGGCTGGGCACGGTGGAACTGTGTAAGCCCCCACTTCTCTCCCTCAATGAGCATCCATTTTATGGCATAACATAATATCATAGGAATGTTCCATTTTTCTAATCTATGGATTTCCCACTGCATTTAAATATACTGGTTAGAGAAAAAGGGAGAGAGCAGAGGAGGACCATAGTCTGCTCTTCTGCAAATAGAAAGTTGGCAATGCTAGGGGGAAGATGATGAGGCACATTCAGGAAGGGTGCCAGAGTTCAGAAAGTTCGAGTCACCCTGTTCTATGTACAGCAGAACCCAGAGGTCTGATTTGTTTTTGTGGTCTGTTTTTAAGGGAAAGTGTATGAACACAAATGGCATGCTTGGTAATCTCTGATTAAGAATCACCTGGGTGCATTTCCAACTTATGTTGTGTTGTCAGTTCCTATGATCATCCTGCTTAATGTTTTATCTACCGATAACTAAGGTATGTCACCTTTATGCCGAGCCACCACATGACCTATGGTTAAAGGTAGCTTTTCAGGGTGATTTATTTGGTGTACCTGACATGCATACTTATTTTACAATGATAACTTCTGCATTTGTTTCTCAGCCCATTGTTAACAACTTGTCTACTATATAGCCAGTTCCTCAGTGTACTGGTTCAACAATTAAGAAGTTGAACAAATGACTCACTGAGCATTTAAGCAAATAAATTTGTGAGTTGGCTTGGCTTCCTTTTTTGAAAGACAGCATACAAAATAAATAAATAAATAAATAAATAAATTGTGCTACAGATTTTCTTTTCACAAGACGGTTTTCTGTTGTTTATTCTAGATGTAACAAAAATAGTCTGTTTGGCATAGAATACAGGACAGGTGAAGCCTAAACTCAATTATTAGTCCCAACTTCAGTAGATTATTTGAATCAATGGAACTAACATATGTTCTGATTTATTAAATTCCCATTGATGCAATGAGTCTATCTAGTTGGGCTTTAGGCTAAGACTGTGGGCATGTCTACATTGGCTGCTTAAACTGGGGCAAGTCCAGAGCATTATGCCCCAGACAGACCACAATGGTGAACATATGCCCTGGGCCAAATCCAGTGTGATGCTGCATCATTGTGCACACAGGCCAACTGGGCCAACTCTACATTGGCCCCACTGGCCCATCACTCTTGATGCCAGTGCTGCTTCCTCATGGACAGGAGCACCCTGCAAGACCCTGCTGGCACATTGTTGCTTCTGCTGAGGTCAGAATGAGGTTCCTGTGTGATCAATGAGGAGGGGGTAGCTTGACCTCCTCTCCTAGATCATGTAGCTGGATGTTTCCAGGAGGCATCCAGCCATATGATCTGTGGGGAGTCACTTTACATCCTCTTTGTTGATCGCATGGACATCCGATTCTGACCTTAGCAGAAGTAGTTGCACACTGGGCAGGCACTCACAGGAAGTGGCTCAGCTGGTGAGAAAGTGGCAGCAGTGACTCGTAGGGGATCCATCCCCTTCCCTGTGATGCTCAATGCAGGGTAAGGGGAGTGGTGTGGCTCTTGTAATATGGACAATTGGATTGACTGAATTGGACTTGATCCAGCCATTCACATGACCAAAAGAATTGGAGGCACTCTGTGGTTTCCAGGAAACCCTGTCCCCCCCCCCAAACTTTGTTTACTTCTGAGCAAAGTCAGGTTAAGGGCTCAAAATCATGGATCCTCCACAGAAGTAGCCATTCATCATGGAGACTGCCAGCACTGGCTTCAGGGTGAGTGTGCTATTTTTCAAGCCCTGTGATTCTTCCTGTACACATTTGGTCTGCGACTAAGGTTCATTGCAATCAAAGGGCTTGGTATCAAGGGCTTATCATAAATCCATTAAATAGCTGAATAATCATGTCCCTGAGAGGAAGTCTTGGGATTTCTAACAGAAAATGCTCTCTATATGTAACAAACTATAACTCTCAGGTTTCTTTGCAAGAATCAACATAAATTCAAAGGAATTCTCCTTTGGACAAGTTTTTTTCATTTCTATTTTTCCTAATCAGAGATTGAGTGTTTTAGCTGAAGGTATAAAGAAGACTAAATGTATGTGTATATGTGGTTGTTTGTGTGTGTGAAAGTAGATAACAAATATAATAAATCTGTAAAACTATTCAAATTAAACCTACACAGTCCAGACTATAAATAACAAATTGGGAGTAGGTCCATAAGACAAAAAGCACTTGTCAGAGGAAAATAAATCTCATCAGATTCTTCATACAAATAGAAGCCAGGTGCTCAGCTCAAAACAACCGCAACTTCAATCCCGTACTTACTTACTGATACTTAAGTATAGATTTTTACAGGTCACTTTAGAAAGATGGTATTCTTTACAGTGTCAGGACTCCTGTCTATGCTCTAGTGTTGATAAGTACTGGATTTAAGTTGTTTCTTTGTAAATGTGAATTTCAAATATCAATATAATTGTGTACTTTTAAAAAAAACAACCCAACAATCTAGTCTTCTGAGTGGAGGAAAAACTGGGCAACACAAGAATTTGGGCAACAAAACAATTGGCCACTGATTCAGTCTGGCTTCTATTTGTTTGAAGACCTTGGCCATCTATTTTCCTTCAACAAATGCCTTATGTCTTCTAGACCTTCTCCCATATTGCTATTTATAGCTTGGACTGTGTAATTTTAATTTGAATAATTTATTATTTTATTAGATTTATTATATATATTCTACACCTTTACACAGACACACACAGACAGCACATTTTAAATTATATCCTAACTCTTTCTGTTTGTTTTTATCATTTTTTCAGTGAGATGGGTCTTATCCTTTCCTTCTGTCTTGCTACGAAGAATACTGCCTTTCTAAGGACATGAGTCTCATTCACACAGCAATCAAATCAGTGTTAAAAAATTCAAACATATCACTTTCAGAGCAGCTATCATCACACATCTTCTTAGTTGCACAACTGGGGCTACTGCCCCCATCCTGACTCTCCCTTAAATCTAACTCCCTGTCCTATGTCCTACCTAGCATGCCTTTCCGTTATTTTATTTTTTCATTTTTTTCATGCAGTTCCAGAGCTCTGCAATTGTGAGATAAGTTTATGTAAAAAAACAAGAAAAAATAGGGGGAAAATGGGAACCAGGCTGCCACAGGTTGCTGTGGGTAGAAAACCGTCCCAATAAAACAAAGACGCATGGCTGGAGGAAAGGCCACAACTTTATTAACAAACAGAAACAAGGGTAGAGTTGGCCCAAAGCATGAGCTCTGGATCTGGAAACATTGATCAACACCCCAGCTGGTCGATGAACAAAGTAGCTTGGTCACAGCCAAGCTCCAGGATGACACAGGGGCAACGGGAAACACCCTGATGCAGACATGCAACTGACTGATTGCATGTTCTCAGTTGCGCCCCTAGTCACTGGGAGATGCTGATTTGATGTGGCCCCCCGCAATGGCCACAGCACCTGCCCTCAGTGCTCCTGGGCCCTGGATATCATGCCCACCAGATCCAGGACCTATGTTGCTGCTCCAAAGTTGTGACAGGAAAAACACACACCCAAACCAAGGGAGGGAGGGTGGGAGAGCCAAGCATGGAATGGTGTCGGAATGGATTCCATGTGGCCTTAAATAGGCCAATCAGCCAACCAGAGGGCAGGGTCAATGGCTGGACCTGGAGGACTGGCCCAGCCAATTGGGGCGGCCTCTGCCCCATGAGGGACACTGGGACCTGTAGTCCCACATCCCTCTGGGGCGGAAGGGGCTGCCCCATCCGCCCCAGAAGCCAATGGCAGGCCCTCCCGCCCGTGCAAAGGCTGCTGCGTCAAGGTAGGGCCCCATGAGACCAGGAAATGGGGCGACTGACCACCCCAGCAACAGGCCAGTGTGTCGAGCGGCCTTATTTAGAGGCAGCATACTCTATGTATTGCCAAAACCACTTTTTTCCTTGTCTAAACACAGTTTAGAAAGCTAAATTGACTGCTCAGTTTTAGGGATAGGTCCTGGTTCCCCTGTTCAAGTGGTCAGTGGTGACTGTCTGGATTTAGGCTGACCTATTAGCTGTGGTCAATTCAGGATTTGCATGTTACTCAGACCTGCTTGTGGCTCCCAAACCAGCTCCTGATTTATTTATTTGTTTATTTGAATTTTAAAGGTGTTGTGCAAGGTACTGAACATATTTAGAGTTGGAGATATTTGTCAGCACATTGGATATTTCTTTTATAGTCTGGACTAAAATTCAGAGCAGACGCACCCGTCCTTCAACACAAAAGTCACCAGTGCTACCACCTCAAACCTGATGAAGCCACCTTGCATGTTGAAAACAAAGAACAACTCAGCAGGACAATTACACCAATAGAAAACTGGTAGGTTTTTTTAAAAAAAGAAAATGATTTATACCCTACAAACATCAGTTAGTTTTATTCCAGTTTTAATTGATGTATGTAAATGTTTGTGTGTTTTTAAAAGAAGCTTGGGTAGTTTGCTTCAAACTGTATTTTGAGGGGACTGCTAAGAATTGTATGCCAGACTCTCTTAGCTTTTTTCCCATAGTTCCTTAGGGGAGAGGGAATGACTGTTAAACTAAGTCTATAGTGTGGATATTCCCATAGTATTTCAGGAAACCTCAGGCGTGTTATACAGAATATGGTGTGGAATAAAAGTGAAATGGGTTGCATTCCTGAAATCTTTTTCTGGGGTGTGAGAGACTTTGTTTACATGTCTGATCTTCTTGAGATGCTCAAGTATGATAGCTTGTACGTGCTTTTATCTCCCTCTCTAATGACTAAAAACTCTCCATGTATGGGAGAGAAAGCGAGAATGTGTGCATATAAGCGAAACTGCCAGTTTAGTCCCTTAGATCAGATAAGGATGAGAGGAGGGCGTTTTCTTCCAGGCATCCCTTTGCCGTGGCTTTTGGTTTAACTATTGTTCATATTATAATGTGTGGCCCCACCTTTTTCCTTACCTTACTCAGTAAGAGCATTAACATCTCCAAAATATTTCTTACAAGGGAGGACAAGGGAGTATGGTATCATTTTCTCTTCACCCCCCTCCACCCCATTTATGCTTGTATAAACACCAAGTTGTAGAGAAGAAACATTAAAGAATGCATATCTTTGAGAGTGCCAGAAAGTTATTCACAAAGCTGCATTTTAGAGTCAGATTTTGATGCTAACTTTATTTTATTATTTAATTTGAGTCTTAAAGCTTGTGCCTTACAAATGGATTGCCGAGGCCCTTACAAGCTTTTCTGCAAAATGAATAAGCCAGGTACTCCGAACTCTTGGACACAATAACTGAACACACTTTTCAAAGCTTTGCAACACTTTGCTCAATTATTTATTCAAATATTTATATCCCGCCCTATATTTAAAGATCTAAGGGCAAGGCACATACATCAGAACAATGTAAACAATGCAAATCCATGCAACAATGTGTTGTATGACACATAGTAATTATATGTAATAAATGTTTCCTTTGAAATGCCACCTGTAGCTTTTTTGGGAACTGCATGCCCCTTGTTGATTGCGCCTACTTCTGCCCAACTTTTTATATTGATTATGAAATGTTTCAAGGACTTTTCAGTTCAGCCAATTTCTCTTTCTAGTTTAGTCCAATGTACTATGCCCCCTGGATGTGATACATCTCCTTAGCCACAAACATGCTTTTGCTCAGTAACCTAGAAAGAGGAGGACTGAAACTTGGCAATGAATTTATCAGCAAGGTCAGGGAAGAGCACTTCTCGATATGACTAACAGTAAATAATTAGGGTTGGACAAGCAAAGGGAAAGTTAGTGAAACTTAGAATCTTAGAATCATAGGGCTGGAAGTGACCACAAAGATCATCCAGTCCAACCTCATGCTATTTAAGAATGCACAAATAAAGTATTCCTGAAAGATGCCCATCCAACCTCTGTTTAAAGACCTCCAAAGATGGGGGCTCCCCCATCCTCTAAAGCACTGTCAAACAGTACTCACACTAAAGACATTCTTCCCAATGCTTAGAGCACACTGTTCTCATTCTGCTTTCAGTGGATAGGTAGGGAAGAAAGCAACCCCCATATGAACAAGATCTAGGGGTGCAATTCTACATTAATTTTGTTCTTGAAAGAAGCAGTGAGTAATTTTTTTCTTGCTGCAAGAAAGTCCTCCAAAACTGTACAATTTTCAGAATATTCGCAGCTTGGGACTTATCTGAACAAAAATCACATGCATTTATGTGCGGAAAACAGCCTTTTTGTGCACAAGAAACTGTTTTCTTTGTAGAAACAATTTTTTCTATGAAGAAAATGCTGCCGTTTGGGACTTATTCTGTACAAAGTTCACATATGGTAATTTTTCAAATAAAGAAAGCATTTTCTGAACAGTTAAGAGCATTTTCTGTGGAGAAAATTATATTTGTATTCAGAAGCATTATTTCTTGTTTAGAAAATGCTATTTCTTGGGCAGAAAATGCTAATGTTTAACTTTTGTACAGAAGACGTCTCAAACTTTGAAGAATCTCATCTGCCCAGGATACTTTTGTCAAGAGTTTCCTGAAACTCTAGAAACCTGTTTTCAAATATTCTTTCAATCTCTGATGAGAATGCCTTCAAGATTCCTTTTGCTGGATTGTAAAAAACCCACACTTCCTTAGCAAGTGGAAACAAATGTTTTGCATAGTTATTTCTTTTTTTTCTACTTCCTTACATAATTTGATGAGGTCAGTTATATCTCAATAATAGATTTTTGTGACATTCTGCAGCAGAAGTTATCAGTTGCAGAGAAAGCACATTACACTATGTCCAGAATGTAAAATTCATCAGTAGTATCACCCTGTCTTCTTCACTGTTCCTGATAAAATTATGCCACTGAAGAACAGAATAAAAACAGTTTTGGAAACTGAGGGATAGAAAAGTTATCTGGTTTCACAAGTTTAAAATCATCCCACACCTGTTCTGTGTCTTTCCTGTCCTTCAGTTTGGCACTGGTCCAGTGTACTGAAAATATTATTTCCTCTCTCCTCTCCTGTTGCAATCTCTTTGATCAACAAGAGTGTCTCTGTAACAATATGTCCCAGATCCAGTGATTTCTTCAGGGCACAGAGGCACTTGTATGTACATAGTTTCCAATTCCCTCTTATGTTAAGGACATGTTCCAAGGGGATGTGCACGTGGAGCTGTAATTTCCATTGAAGTAAATAGAGGCATTGACCCTAGCAGGTGCTCTCTGTAAATACTGGTATGCTCCCAGGGTTCTGGGGCCAAGGCATATGCATGCAGCTAGTTTAGGAAAGTACAGGCTGTGGAGAACTTTTTGTGTTTGTCCACCCACAAAGTGGATTGCAAAAGAGGAATGGGCAACCAATTTGTGCCAACGGCTGGATCCTCTTAGGGGTACTCTGCCAAGGGCCACATCTCAGCATTGGGAAGGAGGAGGGTGGATAATGGAAGATGGTCCCATGTCTTTTCACTTTCTCCCTCTCTTTCCCTTTTCCTTCCTCCAGCAGGCTGCTAAAGAAGGGACAGACTACTGATCTGAACTGATTATTTTAAAGAGCTTTCAGAATTATTCCATGAGTCACACAAGATGAAGCCTGAGTCCATATGACACATGTGGCCTTGGACCATGGACTGTCCAGTGAATCACCCGTCAGGATTCATTCTAAAATATATGTTAGCATTTGCCTAATAAGCGAGGCCAACAGGTATTCTGTGTGGGTATTGAGTGAGGCAGTTTTGAGGGGGAGGCTTGGAGTTCTGTTTCAGTGCCAATTTAAGACTACTGAATATGGATGGAAAGGTTGCTGCTGCAGTCACCTGCAACAGCTGTGGTATGTTTGTGTTCTTGTCAAAGGATGTGGGTAGTTATTCTTGCAGCAAGTGCAAATTGGTTTCCTTGTTGGAAGAGAAGGTCCAGCAACTTGAGGCCCATGTATCTACTCTTCAGCATATTAGGGAAGATGAGATTTTCTTGGACAGAGCAGAGTACAGCAGACTGTCCTAGATGAGGAACAAGGGATTTATCTGAGGAGGAGATCAGTTCTCAGACACAGGAGGTGGGCATTTAAAGGAATGTGATACATAGAAGAAGAAGAACAAAAGATCATTCTGTGAGTTGGGAGCCACAGAATAGATTCAAAGCTCTATCTCTTATCAAGAATGATGAAGAATAGCAACAAGAGCATAAGTCCTCAGGGAATGTGCAGGTGACTTTGGACGATGATGTAATAGAGAAGGTGACAAGACTAATCAAGACTACTGACTGTTACCCCTTTCTTTTGGTCCATGTGGGAACCAATCACACTGCAAGGCATAGCCTTCAAGATATCACCAGAGATTACAATGCTCTGGGTAGGAGACTGAGGGACCTTGATGCACAGGTTGATCTCCAAGTTGAAAGGTTTGACCCAGGAAAGAAAAGGAGAATAGTGGAGATTAGTAACTAGCTCTGCAGATGGCAGCACTGGGAATTATTTGTCTTTTTGGACCATGGTCTGCAGTTTTGTGAAGATGGACCTTTGGCACATGATGCACAGTTGCCAGGATCATTTTTTCTAAGATTCTCACAAAACTGATCAGGAGATCTTTGAACTGAGTTATGTAGGGGAGGGAGATAGTATTCTTGAGATCAGGAATTCATCAAGAGACAATAGCCTGAATTTTATATAGAGAACAAGGCAAATTGTACAAGAATCCAACCGGGGGGGGGGGGGGGGACCACCATTTTTCATTAACAGGAAATGTCCATTAATGAAAAGTGACAGGAGAATTCCTTCCCATGGACGGGACGAAGACGAGATAATGGTGACTGTGCACTATGTCATCTGATATTCTTGCTCCCATCACTTTCAGGTGTCTAATCATCTCTGTAGAGAATCCTGCTTTGGAAGGTTTTAAGCAGAGGATGTATGGCCATCTGCTAGGAGTGCTTGATGGTACAGTGCACCCTTGCCTTACATGGGAGATCCATTCTGAACCCCCCTCCCTCAGCGTAAGGCAAATTCCATGAATGATTAAGCCCCATTCATTTGAATGGGGTGTGCCTCTGTAGCATGTGGCACAGCGTGCACCATAGGTAGGCACCCTATTCACCATATTAGGGCTCGTCGTCCGCATTACTTCAAGTCCGCATATGGCGAGCCTGTGTATGGCATGGGCATGCTGTATATTTCTGCATGACAGAGAGTTGTACTGGATGGCCCTTGTTGTCTCTTCCAACTCTTATGATTTTATAAAACCTATCTTTTCAACGTGTCATGATGGCTGACAATGAGTGTGGTGGGGTGAATTTTGGGCCTACAATTGCATTGAGCCAAATGACCCTGTGGTACTTCAATACAGACTCTAATATTTTGCTTGTTTTAACCTATTATCATTACTCGAGATTTCAGTGAGAAATGGTACGGAAGGAAGCTGTATACACTAATCCACAATTCAGGTTCCATTCCTTCCTGTGGGTTGATTTCAGCCTGCAGTGCAAGGACCTGAAGCAAAGCAAATAATCTGTTATAATTTCTGACCCCACCTCCCGCCAACTTCTCAACTGTTGGAGCCAGCACTTTGGAATACCTCTTATAGTTTTATGCTGAATTGAGCATATAAATGAATGCAGATATTGCCTAGAGTGGTATATTAACGTAATAGAAATCATACTGTGCATTGCCAAGATGTAGGGTAGAATAGTCTCCAAAGCATTTGGTGCAATTATAATAATAAATTAAGTATGTAAAATATGCATTGTTGGATTTCTGCACCGTCTGCCTTTTTGTTGAGAGAGGATTTCTCAATGGAGAGATAATAGCTATTACAAGACATAAAGACTGGTAAAAATTTTGCCCTTTGAGAATGGGCCTAGTGGGTGCTGGGTGTTTTAAAGATGTTTGATGTCATCTTTCTGTACTATAATAGCCTTTCCTATTATTGTAACAAAATATTGTTGTATTAGGGCCATACACTGGCAAACTTCTTTCCCTGCTTTTACAACAGATAAAAGTGCAGATTGTCAGTTTGCTCTTTCTTGAACACTTTCCCACAAACAGCTCTTCTGAAGTCGAGCCAATCCAGCAAGTTTTGACTGGTTTACCAACTATTTCATACTGAAACTGTGGAAGTTACTCAACTCCTCAAAGCCAGATTATGATCTGAGTTCTGCCATTGCAAACCAAGAGTATGGCCATTGTTATAAAGGGCATAATTCCAAGCCTGCATTCCTGTGATTCAGAACACAATCATATCCAGTCTGTTTGTAAGATGGATAGAGAGGTAAGGCTATTAGATCAATCAAATTGAAAAGATGAGAACAAAGCTTTGCACATAGTTATAATACTTCAAACAGATTTCATTTTGCCTTTATGGATAAGTGTTATATTAAAATAATTACTTAATTAGAGATGTCTGCACACACACACATATATAAGGTAGGTGTTAGTATCTAGAAGACCTGGAAGCATTTTTTTTTCTGATTGGGTGGAGTGCCAGAAGTATTACTAATGATGAGAACTGTGATGCAGAGAGAATGAACGAATGTGGTGTACTTGTACCCATACTGCAAAGCTTTGGTGAGATCAGATTATTAATGTGGAAAGACATATATAAGGTAAACAATGAATTGGGCTAACACATTATATTGCATCACTGGCAGTAAAGTTTTACACTGGTGTGAGTCAAGTATTCATTTGTGCCAGTAATGTAAAATATAAGGAGTTATTTCACAGAGCCACATTGCAATAGATTCATATGATGTCCTCCCCCTCATAAACGCCATGGCTATCAGCAATTTCAGAACATGCTGTCTCTATGATTTATCTTCAACTATCCCACTACTAGGCAGGCTGCCTATGACACTGGTCAAGAGAAAGGACAACTGTTTTAAGCACATGTTGATACACTCCCCCAAAATAACTTTCCCAAATTTTATTATTATTTATTTATCTGTTAATTAAAATATTCTATCTCAGGATCTCATGGCAGTGGACACTGATCAATCTAAAATGGGGCAAATGATGAAATGATTTTAAAAGACTAAAAATATGTTGAACAATTCAAAAAGTTAAAAACAGAGAGATTAAAACCAGATATAATACTTTTAGAAAGCTTGAAACTATGCAAATGTTGGATTTCTACAAAACCAGTTTGGCCTGAAAGGCTTCTGTAGGCAACTGTATTTTTACTTGGCACTGGAATGATGGCAATGTAGACATTAATTAAATCTCTAAAGAGAGGGTACTCTATAACTGAGGTGCCACAACAGAGAAGACCCTCTCCCATATCCCTTGGTATTGCCCTGACTGATCGGGCACAAAGAAGGGCCCCTCCCGCAGACCACGAATTATTGACAGGCATATGTGGGGAGAGGCACTCTTTCAAGTATTAAGGTCCCAAGCTACAGTCAGCCCTCCATATCCACGGATTTTTTATCCAAGTATTCAAGCATCCACGGTTTGAAAATATTTTAAGTTCCAAAAAGCAAACCTTGATTTTGACATTTTATACAAGGGACACTATCTTACTGTGTCATTGTATTTAATGGGAGTTGAATATCCACAGATTTTGGTATCTATGGGGGAGGTCCTGGAACCAAACGCCAGCAGATACCAAGGGCCCACTGTATTGAAGACTCACTAGTGTGAGTCACTTTGTGTTTAATTTTACCCTGATTTTCTGAGAGATGGAGACAACTGGAGGAAATAAAACAGTAAACAGCATGGCAAATATTGCTGCAGTAGTTTAATACATGGTGCAAACACTGTAAATATCTCTGCTACCTCCCTTCAAAATTATTACAGAACTCTATAGGGGTGAAATGAAACGGTATCCTTCCTATCCCCTTTCCTCCCTCTTTATTGAGTTCTGTCTGCACTAAAGAAAACCTTGGGCATATTTCCCTACGCTCAGACAGCTTTTGAAAAATCACTTGATATGGAAAATAGTACTTACATGACATAGCAAACATTTATAGGCCAGATCCAAACATTAATTTACTACCCCTGAATAGTAAATTGTTGATACTATTATCCATGTTTTCCAGATGAGGAAATGAAAGAAGAAAGCTTAAGTGACTTGCCATAAGCTATCCAGAAAGTCAGTGGCAAGCTGAAGAGTGGAGGATCAAAGACTTGTGCAGCTTTTAAGATTTTTTTAAAAATAAAATCTCTCCTGACAAAGGAATAAGTGGTGAAAGAAGATGTTCATAGAGCAGGAGCAGAATTTCCTTGGCTTCATGAGATCATAGATATAACATCACTCCATGACTATACATTAGTACATTTAGGATGTAGATTGGGATGGAGATGTGGGACTTCAGATCCAAACTTAAAACAAGTTTTGTCACCACTGAGGTTCACAATAGATGATGCTTTAAAGGTGTCGGCTTGCAGGTATGTCCTTTCTTTCTTCATATGTATGAGCATTTTTGTGCTGCATTTCATCTGAAAAAATACAAAGTGCTTTATGGTAAAGCAGATACAATGGTACCAGTTGCTAAAAATAAAGATCGATAACAAAACAAGACAAACAATAGAATAAATCATTTTTTTTTAAAAAAAAATCTCCCTAGACTAAGGGAATGGGATAGATCTGCATCTGGCATGTGGATGGGCTGAGAGCTTTAATTCTTTGTCCCCATTGTGGTCCTGACACAGAACTGTGTGTGTGTGTGCGTGCGTGCGTGTATGTGTATGATTCTTTTTGTCAAAAAATGATCTGATGAAACAAAGACATTTGCTTATACTGAAAGGTAGGTGTGTGTGTGTGTGTGTGTGAGTGTGAAACCCCAGTGATAGTAAATACCTGCAGACACACTTGGCTGCCTGGTGTTGCTCGGAGTGCTCTGGGTTTTCCTGGAAACTCTGGAGCAAAAGATGTGTGTGTGTGAGTGTCTGTCTGTCTGTCTGTCTGTCTGTCTCTGTGTTGTGTGCCTTCAAGTTATTTCCAACTTATGGTGATCCTTAGGTGACTCCATCACAGGGTTTTCTTGGCAAGTTTTTTCAGGGGAGGATTACCATTGTTATCACCTGAGAGAGTGTGCCCAAGGTCACTCAGTGGGTTTACATGGCCAAGCAGGGATTAGAACCCTGCTCTCCAGAGACATAGACCAATGCTCAAACCATTACAGCATGGTGGCTCTCCGAGCAAAACTTAGGGCCTTAGCACATGAGAGGTTTTGCAGCTCAGATCCGGAGTCACTGCGGGTCAAGCCATGCGTATTCATGTTATAATGTGATGTATTATCAGACATGATTGCTTTCTGGGAGGGGGGGTCATTCCGAGGCAAAGTGACTCCTTATTTTTGTGAATTCGGTAACAAGTGAATTGACAAAAATTGTTTCCAAGCTCACTTCGATTTCACTTCGAATTGGTCTGGTGTGGAAGATCACCCCAATCTCACCCCCAGTGACCCCCTGCGACCTGTCCCATCATCCTCTGCCTGCTCCTTCACCCCGATCTCGCCTCAGTGACCCCCTGCAACCTGTCCATCATCCCCTGCTTGCTCCTTCACCCTGATCTTGCCCCCTCTGGCACCCTGCCACCTGTCCCATCATACCCTGCCTGCTCCCTCACCCCCAGTGATCCCCTGCCACCTGTCCCATCATACCCTGCCTCCTCCTTCACCTCGATCTCGCCCCCTCTGGCACCCTGCCACCTGTCCCATCATCCCCTGCCTGCTCTTTCACCCCGATGGAGGATGACAGCTAAGGAAGGAGCAGGGAAGAATGACAGCGTCCAGAGCCCCACTGAGCATGCACAATTCAAATAGTTGAATCCCTCTGGTGTGGTAATACAATGTGCACTCGCTCTGCTTTGCCCAAGTAGAGACAACAATTTCTTTCTTCAGGTATGATAATACATCACGTGAATTGCCTTGGATCTGAAGTGACTCTGCTCCCCCCTTGCTTCGAACTGGAGCTCCTGTTTCACCTGTGTAAGGGCAGGGATGGCCCAGATTCAATGAAAAACTGTCTTTGCCTTGTGAAGATAGTTTGCACTCGAATCAAGGCTTTGGTCCCATATTGTGAAGACAGGTTGTGACGAGGGTGGGGGAAACTGGTTCATTTGATCTATGTAGAGATACTCTCTATTTGCCTAGTAGGCAATTAGCAGAACAGAGCAGTGCTAAGCATGTCTACTCAAAAGTAAGCTTCATTGAGTACTGTGGGACCTACTTCCACATAAGCATGTATTTTGGAAAGCTATCATGGTGTAGTTGTTTGGGTGTTGAATCACAGCTTTAGGAGACCCAAGTTCAAATCCTTGCTTAACCACCAAAACCCACTGGGCAAGTTACACTGTCTCAGCTTTAGAGGAAGTCAGTGACAAATCTCCTCTGAATAAATCTTGCTAAGAAGGATAAAGTTCTTATAAGCTGGAATCAACTCAAAAGCATGTAACAACAACAACAACAACAAAATGTATATATTGAGGATTCTAAACAGTTGGAAGTCTGAAGTTTCCTCCCTATTTTATGATTACGGCTGTCCAGCACAATCCTACCTATGCTGAAGTATACTCTCAGGTAACTAGAGCATCAGTGTCCTGTGACGTATATGAAATGCAGAATATTTCCCTGGAGAAGTTGTGCAAGTGAATCTTACTGAGACATAACTTAGTCTTAAAGCAGGAATTTACCATTGCTATAATCTGAGCTAATCATTAATAAAGATTTAATAATAACAATAATTTTTAAAAAGACATTACTACATGTAACTTTATAGGAATCCTCATTTAGTTAAAACAATTATAATCAATTGATCTTCTTCTGTTTGACTGATTCATTAACTGAACAATCAGATTTATCTATAACAATTCTATGCAGAAAACACAATGCAATATGCATGTGTTTGTGCGTGTATTTGTTTGGGACTTTCACATGTCTTTGCTTACCACAGCACTAGCCTGATTAAGAATCTAACCTAAGTCCATAATTACAAGGACATTCCAGGAATTTGTCCCCAATGAACCTGTTGTTTGTGAAAAACCTGCTGTCAAATGCACGGATCTGGGTGCATCAACATTTCAGTTGAAAGGCCCTGATTGTAGTTTGACAATCATAAGCATGTTTATTTCAAAACTAATGAATAATAGTTTGCATTCTGCAGACATAGGCACTTTCCTGAGAGAAGCAGGAAATCCAACTCCCATCACTCCCCACCGAACTTGCATCTGAACCACATGGGTATAGCTAGGATTGTTGCCACATTCCAATCCCTCATATCTGGGCATCTAATTTGCACATGATGTAGATTATTATAATTATGCATATAATTAATTATTAATTTGCATTCTGATTATGCAAATTCAACACATTAATCATTGCACTTTTTCTACCATGATGTTTCAGCCTCAGTACCAGTATCAAGCTAAGAGCTCTTTTTTCTTCTTTTTCCCTCTAGAGGGATGCCCTTTACTTTCTCTCAAAGTTGTTTGAAAGTAAAATTCCATCATGCTTCCCTAGGCTGAAGTTGCCCACACAATCATCATACAACACAAGAACATCTCTACTTGCTTGCTTTACTGTCCTGCCTTCTGGACCTGTTGGAGAAAGAGGGGAGTAAATGGAAGAATTGGTGTGCAGTAGCAACTGAGCCTGCAGGGTAGACAAGGCTCCCACCAGCGCCAGACTTCTTGCACATTTTCCTGCTTCATCACCATTGTGATATTTTAACCTACCTGCAATGAAGGAGAAATCCAGGATTTACTGTTTCGGTTGGTCCAGCTGGCCAGGACAATTTTAGTCCCTTCAATCTGATTTTTCCAGGGCAAGTGGTGACCCTTGGATTAGGTGTTTTCATTCCCCCCCCCAATATTTATTTTCCTGGCTGTCACTGCAAATCTCTCCTCCCTTGTCACTAATCCTGTTTCTGTACGACAATATCCCAATCCTGTGTCATCTTTTGTTTTGGCTTATATTGTGTTGACATGCTTGCAAAAAGGCATACTGCATGTCTTGAGCTGGGAAATTCCTGCTTTTAGATATACCATATATAGTAATTGGGGAAACATATCCAAGGGTAGCCAAAATACAACAACATCCAAAATCCACAAAACAGTGGTATCTCAGTTGGGCCAACCAAAAATGCACAAAGTACATCATGCAAGCTTTTAGAGCTTCACTGGCTTCTTCATCAGGCAAAGCGTTAAAAGTTATACAGGGGGGGGGGGGGGAGAAAAAAACCCCAGTAATGCAAGAGTCACAGGCTGACGTTTTTTTCAAGATCTGTTTTTGTTGTTGTCAGTTAAGATGGTCTGAGGGAATATCAATGAAGAAGGAGACTATTCCTTTCTTTGGCCATGTGGGCTCTGGAAAACAAAGGCAATAACATTTCAATTCCATTTGCAAAAGAAAAAGTAACTCCCCTTGAGATCCAGGCTGTTTCTGTCCTGTCCCGTCCCAGGATTATAGTATAGCAATTGTAGGTTTTTAATCTTTGTGTATGCCCAGACTTTTGAGATACAAGGGAATAACAACTGCTTAATGTCCCTTTTTAACAGACAAATGTACAAATGCTCTATTCAGATGCTTCTGTATCCAGCACTGTAAGAACTGGGACTTCTTTCCACCATGCCTCCTGCTATAAACTTCTGTGTCCCATAAAACCTTTCCCAGAGAGTTTTCCAACTAGAGAAGGTTTTTAGGGTATACAGGGGACTGAAAGATGGAGGAGGATTACTGATTCTGGTGGAAGAAGTGAGATCCAGCACAAGCACAGCATTAGACCATGAATATTGGATATAGCAGTGAAATCTGCTCCCATGTAAATGTTTCTGGTGACACAACAAAATACAAATCCCAGGATTCTGTAGGATAGTTTCTCATAGCAGTTAATGTGGCACCAAACTACATTAATTTTGCAGTGTGCAACCTTAGCTTCCAAGATCAGAGGAGATTTGGACCTTTTAGGGCAGTGATCCCCAAATTTAAGCCCTCCAGGTGTTTTGGATTTCAGTTCCTAGAAGCCCTAGCCAACTTTCCCAACAGTCAGGAATGCTGGGAGCTAAAGTCCAAAATATCTAAATGACCAAATATTGGGAAGCACTTTAGAGTATTTAGGATATTTACATTCCTATATGTAAAGTTAGCAAGTCATCACCTACAGAGAAGTTCCACTGATTCATTTGGCTTGCCCTATCTTATTAATTAATTATTTAAAATATAATTACTGTGAGATCTTAGTGGCATGCAAGAGAAATGGTATAAATAATTTAAAACAATGCCAGATATAAAACAATAAAAAGAATGTAAAAAGAATAAAATATATTAAAGAAGTTAACAAGCTGAAACAGCTGCAAAATCTGAACAGTTAAAACTATGCACATTTGGAAAGTAAATTAGACTTCAAGGGCTTTACTAAAAAAAACACCTATATTTTGATTTGGCACCAAAAGGAAAACAAGGTTGGTGCCAACTGGAAATCCAAGGGGGCCATTCCAGACATAGGGTTCCACAGCAGGGAGGGCCCTGTCCAATGTTCTCCTACAATATGTTATTTCCAATGCTGGTACATAAGGAGGCCCCCTTCCAGCAGATCTGTCTTAGGCAGGCAGTTATAGGGCCTCTACAGACCGACAAGAAATGCATTAGGGTGGAGTGGGGGCATGGCAAGCGCATGCTGCACACCCCAACTCTGCCCCAATGCCAGCATCACGCTGCCTGCCCACCCGCCTGCATGCGTCATGCCACTTCTTTGGCGCAGCATTTAGATGTGCTGTGCCAAAGAAACACTGAAAAGCCACCACCACTGTTTCTTTTTAGAGTGGCAAACTGCCGGATTGGGGCCACGGCATGTGGTTGCTGAAGCCTCAATCCGGCGCTGAAAGGGGCAGTGGGCCACCACTCTATCGGTGCAGTCTTTAGAGCCCCATAGAGAGAGGTTCCCTTTCAAATACTGAAAGTACCAAGTTGTTCAGGGCTTTGAATGTCAACATCAGCACCTAGAATTCATCTTGGAAGCAAACTGGCAGTCAATGCAGCTCCTTTAAAACTAGTTTTACATGTTGTCTATATAGTATTCTGGTCAGCAACCTTGCCGCTGCATTTTGCACTAGCTGCAGCATACAAAGAGCCAACATGGCATAGTTGTTTGAGTGTTGGGTTACAACTCTGGAGATCAGGATTCAAATCCCAGCTCAGCCATGTAAACCCACTGGATGTTCTTGGGGGAAGTCACAATCTCTCAACCTCAGAGGACGGCAATGGCAAACCCTCTCTGAAGAAACGTGTTAAGAAAACCCTATGATAGGTCACCTTAGGGTCACCATAAGTTGGAAATGACTTGAAGGCTTACAGCAACAACACGTACCATACAAGGACAGTCCTATGTAGACTGCATTATAGTAGACTAATTGTTGATGTATTAACTATTGTGGATTAATCAAGGGAATTTGTGATCAATACTCCTAGATGGCCCTACTTGGCTTAGGCAAAGCAAGATATCCAATTCAGGCAGCAGAGTTTGGGTGTCATGAAAGGGCAGCACATTTCATGTTATTGTGATTTTCCACTGCTGTGTTTTTACTCTGTATGGCCCCATACAGACAGGCCAAAATAAAGCTGCTTTGGGTCACTTTGGAGGTATGCTGTTTAAATGATGCATGCGTCCTAAGAGTCCGGAAGCTGCACCAAACCTACTGGGAAAGGGAAAGGGAAAGACATTTCTGAGATTTCCTGCCTGATTGCTTGGCATTGGATACCATGCAGCTTGATTTGGATGTTGGTTCCCTGCCTCAGATAGCAAAGTCTTGGGCTGGATTTGTCAGTAGTAGAACCAAGCTAGCATATCTTTTCATGCAATTATTGTGGGTTTTCCTGAACCATTCTTTTTCAACAGCCTAATTTGGGGCAGAAGGAGGTTTAGAGTACCTGTAGTTACTGTTATTAGGGAATCGCTAATGTTTACTTGATCTAATAGCTACCCTAGATTCAGCAGACTCTCTTTCCTGGCCTTACTTGTCACAGAATTGTTTTCTCTCCTTATTCGTTTTGGTTACAAAAGAAGTGAGAGATATCAGTGGAAACAAAGTGTTCCAGAATGAACTTTTTCCCATCTCTCTGATGCTGTTGTTTTACGCAGGCAACAAATTGCAGACCAGCTCTAATCAAAATGTTGTTGAAAATGAAAGTGAGAGAACAATATGACCATGCCACATGGTAGCATTTTGTTCTTAGCTAAATGTAGCTGCTACCAGAGATTGTACTGTTCTCTGAACAGCATCTAAATGATGCTCTTTGATGCTTCAGTCTGCCAAAGCTTATTTGGACTTTTTGAAAAGCCATGTGGCATTCTGGCTCAGTTTGCCAGAATGTGTTTCTTTTAGTTGTCACTGTTGTCTCAGTCAAAATGTGTGTGTGTGCGAGAGAGAGAGAAATGGCAGAGAGAGAGAGAGAGAGAGAGAGAAATGGGAAGGGAGAGCTACATATCCCAGAATTCCCCAGCCAGTCTGGCCATGTAAGTTGGGGGATTCTGGGAGTTGTAATACAAAAAAAGTAACTGTCCCAAATTGCCATCTCAGTCTTTTCTCTGATGGAGGTTTTAGGTGTATAGAGGACCCAACATCATCATGACTAGTAGCTAAGTCATTCAGCTTGCCTGCCATGGGTAGTAGGGTTGGTTTGGCTTCTGTAGCTTTGCTTGCTCACCGTGTGTTGTACTATCAGTGGATGATGGGTAGCCCACTTGTAGGCCAAAGTGAATTGTTAATGCTGTTGTTCGATTTCTCTGTGGGCTACTGAGCAAATGGGAAAAAGGGAAGTGGTGTTGAGAATTTCAAGGTGGGTCTCATGAGAACTGATGGTACGTGGAAGGAGGGGCAATTGAAGAAGGGAGAAATGAGTTTGTGAAGTCGAAGGCTTTCATGATCAGCATCCATAGCTTTCTGTGGGTTTTCTGGGCTAATTCTAAAGATGCCAGCTACAGATGCAGGCGAAATGTCAAAAATGAACTCTTCCAGAACACAGCCATATAGTCTGAAAAACCCACAAAAAACTATAGAAATGAGTTTGTTTGATTTTATGAGTGAATGGAGGTCAGCCCATGCAAAAATTTGAATTTGCATATGCTTTAATTGTGCTGCGTGAATGCATATGTCTCAGTCCTGACGACATACATCTGTGGAGGACCTCTATAATTTCTGAATAAAGGTTTTCTGTGATTTCCCTACTAAAGACTGGATTTCTGAACTGAACTGTTTCTGTTCATGACACATTCTAATTATGACTGAACCAAGTATTCACTGATTTATACATTTAACGGCTACCTATCTTCATCTTACTTCTACGAAACTCATAACAAGAGTTTTGTTTTTTAATGACAGAGTGCTTAAAAAGACTATTTTCAGTTTTGTGACTATGAATGGCCCATTGGCAAATCACAGTATGAAATATCTCCACAAGAAACATGTTGCTACCTAACAGTATGAAAGTGCAAGGCAGTTTTAGTCAAGGATTGGTAAATCAAATATGAAATAAATTAATTGTATAGATGCAAAGCTGATTTCAGTGGAAGTATTTACTTTTAAGCAAGTCAAAAGGCCAAGTGATGGGTTTCTTCTTTATTCTCACTATGCCAGATTGTTCAAATCAAGATATTTAACTGATCATCTTAGTTATTTTTAGCAGGTTGTGGAGGACATGATTTGTTTTAAGGTGGGGTGAGTCCAATTGGAGGGAAATTATAGATGTCATTCACTGTCACTTCTTTCCAATGACAGCTGTTGGCTTCCATGTCTGTGAAGTGGTGAATCTGCTCTAGGTTTAAGTACGAACCTTAAAAGTGCTGTCCAGGATGCTGACCCTATTTCGAGGAGGAAGTCAGCACCTTGGATTCTCCTTTCAAGTTCAAACTCTGGACAGATTTGCCACCCTGCTGGCACAGAAGCCACAGGCCTCTTTCCTTCCTAATTCAAGCACTGCACCCGAATGAGTAAGGAACAGGTTTCGGAAAGTGTTAGCAAGAAGGCGCAACATTTGCTTTCTGTTTTGATACTTCCACAAGGAATAACTGCAGCAGCCTCATCTGTCTTTTGCAAGTATTGCTGACAACAAGAGTATAGATGTTACTTTGGTGGTGAATCACACAGAAAGTTAAGAGATTACTATTTCCTCTGACTGTGTTTACTTAACCTGCACCTGTTTGGAATACTAGGCAATGATGTCTAGGAGTCAGGACTCACAGAGTTGGCGTATTTGTACTCTGGAATATTTGTATACTGGGATGATGTTGTCATTGAACATCCTCCTCAGATTCTCAGTTCATACTTAGCTTAGCTGCAAACTTCCCAGATGTTGGGGATGGCATTTTTTCCAGCATATATATATTATTGTGAGATTTGTTGTTGTGTGCTTTCAAGTCATTTCCAACTTATAGCAACCTTAGTGTGTGAATGTATCACAGGATATTCTTGGCAAGAGATGCAGAGTGGGGTTTGCTATGGTCAGAATGACAGACATCATCTCTAAAAACATGCAGAAGTTTATTAGAATGTATCTAAATTTTAATTTTAAAGCAGTTTAAAATATCAATTAAAATCAGTTAAAATGCAATGTGGCACACTACCCTTTCTTAAGAACAGTCAGTATCCAATTGCCTTGTTTTAAATAAATGAATGGAATGAATGAACGAATGAATGAATGTCCTCACTTGCTGGTAGATGATAATAAAGATGAAGCCAGCCTACCCTTCCTAAAACGGGTGTTACAGAGCCAGGGAACAGTCCCTGAGAAGACCCTTTCTTGCATTTGCACCAGACATGCCTGTGAGAGTGGTGAGACCAAGAGAAAAGCATTTTTGAAATATGTTAGCTGAGATACGACCACATAGAACAATACAGTTCATCAGCTTTACAGAAAGCTTCATTCCAAATGGAAATGAAAATTCCTGCAACAGGTTGACTGATATGGATCAACCCACATGTGTGCATTTCTAGATTTCCCTTGATGGAGTAACTCTGGGGACAGTCATAGTCATGCCATTGCTTCAGAATTTACCACTACATCATTGGTACGAGAAAATCATTTTGGGTAACTTCAGCATCCCCCTTTCTCAAGTACAGTGAGATCTTGGTATCTGCTGGGATTTGTTCCAGGATCCCCTGTCAATACCAAAATAGATTGATGCTCAAGTCCCATTAAATAAAACGGCATTGTAAAATGGTATCCCTTATGTCAAATGATAAAATCAAGGCTTGGGTTTTTGTTTTTGTTTTTTTGAATTTATATATTTTTAAAAAACTTTCAAGCTGTGGATCATTGAATCTTTGGGTGGAAACCCATGGATACAGAGGGCCAACTGTAGCGGAACAGTTTGGGTAAATCCCATATTTGATGGTCAGATTCCTTGGCCTTCTTCCCTGTCAGACTGAACAATGTTATATCTCCATTTTATGCACTAAGCCTACTTTTCAGCTCTTGTGCAGCTCTTTTTGCTTTTGGTGGCTGTCTTTTGCTCATTACCATAAAATACATTTTAATAAGAATTTCCAACATTTAAATCTGTGCTTGTTCTGAGTCCTCAGTCATCTTTTATTTTCCCCTTGGTACTGATAATATGATCTTAAATAGAATAATAAAGAAAAATGTGCTAATGAATTTCCCAACCTTTCTATCCCGGGATGTGATGTTTGCATGATTCTAGAATATTGTATGGCTAACACTAAAGAAATGATTAGTTCAGTTTCTCCCTGTAGATAAGTCCCAGGAGATCAAAGTAAAACTTCACTGCTGCCCATTAAATAACAGGAAACATACGGTTAAGGAAAATGGTAGCATGTTTAGATAAGCCTGTTTTTTTTCTTAAGGAGACTAATAATCCAAAATGATCAGAGTCAAGACATTCCTGTTTCATCTGTAGGTGTATTTATTTTGCCTTCAAACATAGCAGGCAAAAAATTAAATAAATAAAATAAATCCCTAGCCTCGTTCTATAATTAAGTGTACAAGCAGTACATTATAGCAAGGTAAGCATTTTCCTCTATTCAAATCATGCCTGAAACATGAGGCAAACATCACAGACTGATATTGCCTGATGCAAAGAATGCACATAACATTTAAAGTCCCTTTATATTGGCACTGGATTAACAAAATTGTGAAAGATATTCCCTTTTTTTCTTTCTTTCTCTATTTCTTTTCTTTCTTACTTTTTTTTTTTTACATTCATAATTGTAGAGGAGAACAGATGGTGAAGAGGTAGTTCAAAGTAATGGGGATCAATTAAGTTAAATGATCATGTTGCCAGCTGTCCTTGGTTTTGAGGCACACTGATTTCTGTGGTTTCTTAGGTAGAAAAGCACCAGACAAAACTAAGTGTCTCATTCTTGTAAAGCATCTTTTTAATGACAATTGGCATGTGGGGGATGGTGTTTGAAAAGACAATGAGAAATCGAGCTTTTGGAATCAGGACGCTCCATATTAAGAATGTTGAAAAAAAGATACTGAGAAGGAGGATATTAGGGAGGGTACATTATGAAGCAAAGCCAACATGGTGTAGTGGTTTGATCATTGGACTGTGACTCTGGAGACAAGGATTTGAATCTTTGCTTAGCCATGTAAACCCACTGGGTGACCTGGGGCAAGCCACAACCTCTCAGCCTTGGAGGATGGCAATGGCAAACCTGCTCAGAAGAAACTTGCCAAAAAATCTCCCCAAAACACTCATGATAGGTTTGCCTTGAGGCCTCCATAAGATGGAAATGATGTGAAAGCCTACAACAACAACAAACATGAAATACTGACATTGGGTGTGTAGAAATAATGCAGTTTGACACCACTTTAAGTGCTGCAGCACCATCCTATGGAATCCTGGGATTAGTAGATTTACAAGGTCTTTAGTCTTCTCTGCCAAAGAGTGCTGTTGTATGAGAAAACTGCAAATCCCAGATTCTGTAGGATGGAGCCATGGTTATTAAAATGATGTCAAACTGCATTATTTCTACACTGTACATGCACCCATTATCTAGCTCAAGGGAATGTGTTGGACTACAGCCATCTATACCCTGATGGCTATAGGGCTAATGGAAGTTTTGTCAATGGAAGTCTTGTCATTCTCATGTGTCCCCTCCACTTGATCTTATGAGTGGATTATGGGGTTGTCTGCATGAGCCAAATGGCCTGGGTTCCCCATGGCCTCAAGTTGTCTAGTTTAGATGATGCAGGCTGAAACCCCTATGGTAGTATTGGGCCCAGTCCTGCCAGTACAATCACAAATTTGGAAGATCTGGTCTAACCCTGAGGTAAAGAGCCTTTATCCTCGGTTCAAATATCTGTGGTTTTCCACAGAGCTTTTTAGGAATCCTATGGCAAAACTGGGCTGTTCTGATAGCCTCCCCCTACATCCCTATCTTTCTGGTGGGCAATCCATCTGAGAAGCTTCCCAGTTTGATGCAGAAATGAGGCACCTGACCACATGGGTGTTGTCAGGTGTTTTATTTCTACGTCAATCAGGGCAAATAGGGGGCTTTACAAATGGATCGCTCACCAGAAAGGTAAGGGGTGGTGTGCCAGTCCTGGGTTCTGGCTCATTGGGGTCTCATTAGGTGCTATCCATGCCCATCTGCTCAGACCCTATGTGCATTTAGAACACTTATGTGATAGCCCTGGTGCTCTACAGACAATATATGTAATGGTGCTAAGCCTTATCTTTCCTTAAACCACAGGGTGCAGTTGGTGGAAGAGAGATGAACCTTTTTAGATATAAACCTAAGAATAATGATGCTAGAAGCTAGCCTGGGGGAATCCCAACCCCTGCTGTGCTTGTTGAAAGGAGCAACATGGAATTTCCTTAAAGCCACAATAACTCTGCTAAATGCAGGTAGACAGTGCTATCTTTTGAGATATCCTTAGATAAGGGGGTTTTGTCTATTGGAAATAATACAGAATGTGCTCAGGAAGGCTTGTATATAAAGAAGAGCATCACAGAGGCATGGTTGACACCCTTTCTCACAGATGCTTCCTTGACTTTTAAAACTGCTGGACAAGCAGAAATTTCACCAGTCTTGCCTTTCCTTGTAGACAGGGAACAGAAAGCCTGTAAGTGTTGAACATCTTCCTGGCATAAGAGGTGGGGGGGGGGGGGGGGGAAGATGGGTGAAGTTACTTTTTAGACTACAACTCCCAGACTCCCCAAACCTTAATTAGAGAGAAGGGAAGTAGTGACCAACAGAGAGACGTGGCCATATCTCCATTGATTTAATTAATAGAGCTGTCTTCCTACAAGAAGAGTTAATGAAGGCAAGAAGCCTGAATAATGTGTAGCCATACTAGAATTCAACTTAAATAAGCACAGCTGTTTTGTTTATTTAAAATTGTTCCTTGCTACTCCAAATAATAGGAGTCAAACCAAAGGTTTCAAATTACCAGCAGAAGGGTTTTGACTAAACATGAGGAAAAAACTTCCTATTGGTGCCAGGTGCTTGACAGTGGAAAAGACTCCTCTGGACTTTCTTTTGACAATGGTTTTTAGAAGAGGCTGGACACTGACTTATCAGGGATGTCTTAGCAGAGGATATCCCATGTTGGGAGGGATAGCATCACAGCCTAACCAGACCCAGTGGCATTAATCCTGATGTCCAGGCTCTCATCATGACTGTCCTGATAGCAACATTTTTGGTACCTGCCATTTTTACCATGCACTTGTCTTTTGTCAGGTTAATGAGTCTTGACTACTCAAGACTAAGTCCATCCGCCAAACACTCTTATTTGAAATGAGGATAACACCACATATTTGCTGCCACAATCCAGATCCTCTCCACCTACAGTGGGGATCAGTGGTGGCACTAGCGTTGGTGTTGCATGGTACAGATGTCCCAAAAGGACTACTAGGGTGGAGGACTGCCTGCCCTGCAACCGAGTGCCAAGAGGGAAAAACAATGGTGCTTGGCTGGCAGGGAGAGAGCAAAGGGTGGGCATAAATTTTCCACTTGCTTCCTAGTTCAAAGGGGCCTATCAAAAATCTTTCAGTAGCTCTGTTTGGGATGGTTTGCTAATTGTGTCAAACATTTCTCAAAAAGTATCTTTTGCCTCCAGAGTTTCTCTTTGGTGTATTTGATGTATTACAATGTGGCTCATAGTTAACAGGCCACTCCTCATAAATATTAAAATGGGTGCAAGAATTATGGGCTGCAGTAAATAAAAAGGCAAACCTTAACTTGTGTCAATAAAAAAAAAATTATGTGTGTTCTCCTTCTGCCAAGAAACTCCCAACTTAGGGAAGGGCCTCACTGCACAAGGCAATAAACGGACACTTTGGGCATGTTTACCTTTTTAAAAAAAACAATAGGAGGTTGCCTTTTTCTTTCTGTTTTTAGAACCATATTTTAAGAAGAGGAAGAGAGATACAGCCGTGCAGAGAGATGGGCAATGTACTAAGAGTGCAAAGTTGGAAAAGATGGTGGACAAAATGCAAGTATGTTGTTGCTTAAATTACTCATTGTTTGCTTTGACAACAAAATTATCCAAGAATTACATCCCTATACCTCATTTCTTCCCTCCTCTTGGTATGTGAGCCTGGATAGACATTGGATAAGGTCTTCCTTCACCTTTGAAATTCATCCCTATCTACTTGGAGGATTGCCCTCTAAGATACTACAAGGGTGCCTGTATCATATAGTGATAGCAGTTTGATTCCATCTAACAATGAGATTTATAGACAGGGGCGGGGGGGGGGGAGCTAGGAGTAAAAGGCATACTCCTGGCATAATTGCACCATTGCACTGAAGATTTTCAGACAATGTCACACTCATCCAAGACTTAACTTGTGGAGATCCAGGAATGCTCCTGCAACTAAACCATTCCTGGGACTTGCCTGCTAATGGTTTGTTGCTGTAACAATCCTGGATCTTCATGGGATAAATGCTGGATGAGTGTCATGTGCCTGAAAATCTTCAGCATGATTGCACGATTATGCTGGGAGTATGCCTTGTACTCGTGGTTTTTCCCCCTTGTCTGATAATCTCCATAGTTTGGTGAGAGACGTAGACTTTCTAGAAAAGTGCAGCCTGGATCAGTATACACTCACTATCTAGCAGAGATAATTTTAATTACTGCACCAAACCACAAATCCCAAGATTTCTTAGGACAGAGCTATGACAGTTAAACTTGTGTTATAACTGTATAGTGCAGATGCACTCTTATGTTTAGTAGAATTTTATCTCACTCTTCCAGGAAAATTTCCATAAACAACAGCAAGAAAGGAACAATATCACAGGGATGAATTAAAAACAGCAGTAAATGCTCCATAAAAGCCAATCTGTTTAGAATTAAAAGTTGTTTAAAAAGCTGGGGAAAATTAAAAAAGACAGTTTCCTGGCCCTATCAAGATGGCAACATAAGACTTTGAAAGGAATATTCCAATATACAGCCCCAGCTCTCTCCTTGTACCACCTAACAACTTAGAGGCTGTACAGACTGGTGTTATACTCTGGTCTCAGGGCAGAGTGGGGGAGTGGTGTCCACACAAAGTCTGCCCCAATGCTGTCCTGATGCCGCCGTCGTGCTGTGTGCCCAACCACACAGTGGGCGGCATCATGACACTCCTTTGGTGCTGCATCCAGATGATGCAGCATCAGAAGGAGCACCAGAAGGTGCCACCATGACGGCAAAGGCACCCTTTCCACGGTGCAAAAAGGAGGCACTTTTTGCTGCCCTTTTTGCACTGTAGAAATGCCAGATTGGGGCCACAGCATGTAGTTGTCACGGCCCCGATCCAGAGCTGAAAGAGGCTGCTGCAGGGTGTCCCTTAGGGATGGTCTGTTCAGCCTCTTAGTCTGCAATATTATTAGCAGTTACTAGGAAGTAAGCCCCACTACGTACAGTGGTATTAAATTCAGAGGAAACATGCATAGAATTTCTAGAGGGAGGATGCATTTTAGGAGTTTCTCACACCACCTCTGTTCATGCCATGATTGTGTTAATGAGGGGAAGTGCATACATATAGGTCTGGGAGCTCTCCCTAATGGATGTTTCTGTGCTAGTGCAACCAGGCTGTTGCCAGCACCCTTCATACTCTTTTCCACTCTCAACCCTAACACCATGTTCTATGTCCTAGCCATGGTGTTGGGGTGTGTATATTGTTTTTTGAAAACACAAATCCAGAGTTCCATCCTATGGAACCCTGAGATTTGTAGTTTGTTGTGGCACCAGATCTCTCTGACAGAGAAGGCTGAATATCACTCAGAACTACAAATCTGAGAATTCAATAACATGGCAGTTAAAGTGATGTGAAATTGTATTAGTTCTGCAGTGTAGACACAGCCTAGGACACTAATCAGTGACAAAGAAGTACTTGGTAACTATATCTTGAAAGTAGATCGATATTTAAGTCAGCTGCCATCAAGTAGACATATATGAGCCATACAAACACTCATTGTGGTGTGTGTGAGAGAGAAAGAGAGAGGGTGTGTGTTTGTATGCATAGGGTTTTGGTCATAGGCCTTGTGTATCTATAGTCTGAAATCTTCACTTAATTGTCATAGCTGAACTCTGTCAGGAGAAATAAAGTATAATGACTGTCAAGCAACAACAATAACCACCCTTGGTTTGTTGACAGTTGTTTCCTTAGTCTAGATGTGCTGCCTTTATACCTGCTATATTTTTATGTACTTCCTGAGTATGAAGACAACAAACATGATAATGCATAAGCTTCTCGTGGCAGAGTCATGCATTATGATGGCAACCCACTTCTTTTGGTACTTGTTCTTACAGGCTTAAGATTTTTGCAGACTCATGCATGCTAGTATGCTCTGTCACTTGACACTTTGTCTTAATACCTGCAAAGTGTATGGCTCTTTTTCACAAGGCTAACCCTACCATTAGGAAGAGTGAAGCAAGCTGCTGCAGGTGGCAATGACAGGATGGGCTACTCTTTCCTCTTAGATTCCTGCTGTCGGAGGCACATCGTGTCCTGCCCTGCTCCCATTCAATTGATCTGCTGCTCTAAAGGGGGATGGTGAGCAATGTCCCCTCATCTTTGTTAAAGGAAGTTTCACCTGGTAGTCCATAGCTTTTCTATGTGGAATGAGTGCACAGGAATGGTCTTGCACTTTGGGTCAGGCATCCTGGGTTGGTGTTCTAGTAAACCTGCATAGGGAGCAGGATTCCCAGAGATGATGGGAAAGTCCTTCTTGATCTTGATCGTACCAGAAAGCTCTGGCCCCCATTTTTTTACTGGATACTGGAAGCCATCAGCTAAATAAAAGGGAGGCACCAAAATATATATAGATGGTGTCAAAGGATGGATTAAAATTCTACTTATAGACAAATCATGTTTTTCTTGGATGTCTTCAAAAGCTTTCATTTATAGAATTATTATTTTCATCCTTTTATGTAATTGCAATTGGAAGAAAAAGTTGATTGGTTTTACAGCTGTATATTTTAGATAAATCCTGAGCTTAACTTTCTGTAAAACCATTCAAGTTCAAGGTGGAGAGGGAAATGCTTGCCCTTACAAAAAGATAACACTTCTATACCACTTCTGAGAGATTTCCCTAATCTCACTTTGCTTAGTTTAAGGCTGCTGTAGCTGCTAGCGTACATATATTTGCAACCCAGGAAGCTGCCTTATTTCAAGTCAGACTAGTTGTCCATCTAACTTAATACTGACTGGCAGAGGCTGTGCAGTAGCACAGTCAGAGGCCTTTCCCATCATCCAGTGCTTTATTCTTCCCAATGACAGGGATTAGATATGGCATTGGGTGTAGGGAAATATGCAACCTTGCTTGCACAAATGACTCTCTTCCTACTGTGGACAATACAGACAGAGGCAGGTTGTTTGGGTTCCCTGGTGTGTTCCCTCTTTGTACTGTCTCTGCCATTGCTTCCCCGACTCTACTCTTGACTTGACACCCTCCTTTCTTTCTCTTCATGTAGCCAGTGGAGCCAGAAACCCCATCTTTCCACTGTCCCCAACACACAGTTCTTTAATAAAACATTTTTCCTCACTAAAAAAGAACTTTTATTGATGATTTGAAATAATCAGTTTTACATGAGCTAACACATGGGACTTGCTACATCAGAGGTGGAGGAAAGTATAGCTCCATGAGCCACAGTATGTTTTTGTTGTGGTGGTTGTTGTTGTTATTTCATTTATTTATATCCTGTCTTTCCCCCAATAATGGGACTCAAGGCAGAGTGTTGTTTTTGTTGTATATTCTCAAATTGTTTCTGACTTATGGCAACCCTAATGTCATAAGGCTTTCTTGGCAAAAATTTGTTCAGAGAGAGCTTACTTTTGCTTTCTTCTGAGGCTGAGAGAGTGACCCGTTACAGACGGGCCTTAAACTACGGACTCAGTCCGTACTAGGGTTAAAAAGGGGCGTCGCTTCCGGACGCCCCTAACCCTACTACGGATTGAGTCCGTACAAGATGGCGGTGCCCCATCTACATGGGAGCCGCCATGATGGTGTGATGAACGCACTGCCTCCAAACGAGGTGGCGCGAATGTGATGCCATCGCTCCTCACAAGGGCGCTTAATGCGCTCTTTTGGCGGAGCAGGAAGAAGCTCCGTGTGAAGGCTGCACCAGTGACGCAAATCAGAAAGGGGCCGAGCGGCCCCTTTCTCAGAATCCCCGCTGCTGTTGGGGTGTCCTTGGGGCTTGAAGCCCCAAGGACACCCCTTTCCAGGCTGCGGGGAAGGGGCCTTTTATCGCTTCCCCGCGGCCCGGAAAGCGGCGGATCGGGGCCTCAGCGGCTGCTGTTCTAGCCACTGAGGCCCCGATACACCAGGGAAAGGCGTGCCTACAGGCCGCCCCAAAGGGGTGGTCTGTAACGCGCCAGTGTGACTTGCCCAAGACCACACAGTGAGTTTCCATGGCTGAGCATGGATTTTAACACAGGTCTCCAGAGTCATAAGCAAACACTCAAACCACTATACCATGCTGGCTCTCAAAGCAGATTACAAATTAAAAACAATTTAAAAAAACCTGGAGAGTGAGCAAGATTAAAAATAACTAAAGACAACACCGGAATTGGGGTGGAGTGGAGGAGTGGTGACCGTACGCCACCCACCCTGACTCCACCCCAATGCTGGCGTCACGCCGCCTGCCCGACCAGACAGTGGGTGGCATCACAACGTTTCTTTGATGCAGCATTTAGACCAGTGATTCCCAACCTGTGGGTTGGGACCCCTTTGGGGGTCGAAAGACCCTTTCATGGGGGTCACCTAAGACCATTGGAAAACACCTATTTAATTACATATGAAGTAGCAACGAAAATAATTTCATGGTTGAGGATCAGCACAACATAAGGAACTGTATTAAAGGGTCGCAGCATTAGGAAGGTTGGGAACCACTGATTTAGACACACTGTGCTGAAGAAGTATGGGGAGACCTGCTGCCATGGCAGCAAAGGCTGCTTTTTGTCAGCTCCAAAAGGAGTGGCTTTTTGCTGCTTCTTTTGGAGCCAGCAAATTGCTGGATTGGGGCTGCAGTGTGCAGTTGCTGCAGCCCCGATCCAGCACTCAAAGGGGCAGCGGCGGTAAGCTGCTCCTTCAGGACCATCTGTTTAGCTCCAGAGTTAAAGCAATTTAAAATTCAATAAAAGACAATACTTTTAAAAATCAACAAAAAAGCACAACAAACCATTAATATCCCGTCACAGTCATTTCCTATAAGCCTGGCAGAATAGGAAAAAAGTTACTTGTTGGCAGCAGGAGAGCAAAGAGGGAGGTACCCTCACCTCCCTAAGGAGGGTGTTCCAAACCAGAGCAGCCTCCAATAAGGCCCCATCCCTTGTGTCCCACTGGACCAGTGTAAGAAGGTATGGGACATAGAGAATAGCATCTCCCTTGTTTCCAATGAAAAAGACTGACAAGGTAGTGGAACAGAGAGCAGGCCCTGACCCTTGTTCTTGCTGAATAAGCCTGAGAAGGTAGTGGCACAGAAAGAAAGCCCTCTCCTGAAAATCTTAATGCCCAAACAGGCTGCCATTGGGTCATTGCTGGGGTCTTCTACTAGTAACCACCAATCAGAACAGACACTAGCTGAGCTAATGCCATTTAAATAGTAGTTTTGTGTATTCTTCCTCAATAATACCTTCTTCCCTCTTGTTACCTTTTGTCCATATTGTGATGTTGCTCAGCTACATGTGTCCTGGTTTTCATTTATGAAATGTTGGAGGTTATGGGCCAATTACATGTGGTTCCAACCTGGTATCTTCCATTCAACATGGTCTTGGTCAATTACAAACTACTGTACAGTTCTCAGCCAGAAGTGAGGGGAGCTCCCTTGAAGGCAGGTCCTGAACGCAAAGGAAAAGCTCCTTGATCTTCCAGCTCAGCTGCAATTGCCCCTGGCACGTTTCCTGTTGTTTTTGAAACTGCTCTCATTAGCTTGAATTGGCAGCTGAAGGTCAGAAGGAAGCACCAGCGGAATTGTGAACTCTGGCTGCTCGAGTGGCTATAAAGCTCATTCATGCCGACAGTATGACCAAGCTGGTGACACATATGTCTCAACCAAAGAAGTCAATGATAGGGATGCACACAAAGACAGAGGCATCAGCTCAGCTGTTCTGTTCTTAGATAGTTCTTCTTCTGGTCTATTGGTTTTGCCCTCACCCTGCAATCTGGATCAGACAAAAGTCCAAAAACAAAGCAAAAATTAAGATTATTTTTTTTAGCGGTCTTGAGATCTAAAAAATGGGGCTAGTACTGCCCACAGCTTGGGTTTGGATCCCTTTCACAGTGACACAACTGGAAACGGATGCAAAAGAACATTTAACAAAGTCAAGGCCTAAAGAAATGTACCATTTTATCTTGTTCAGCCAGTCCCGTTATACCTAAAGTGTCAGGTTTTAATAGAAGTTTGCTATGCTGAAGCTTTTCTTTTTTTTTTCAAACTGCTTGCTACACAGACTTCAATTTGGAGCAGCTGAACTCCATTTGCACAATTCTGTACACTTATATTAAACTCATCTCCCTCCACCTATGGTTCCTAATGTGCATCAAGAGCGTTAAGCTAGCCATTAGGAGAAAGGAGAAATGTAAAGCCTTTCAAATTTGCTTATCTTGTGATATAGGATATAGTTCTTTTAAAAAGAAGAAGAAGAACAGTTTGGGGTTTTTTTTCTTCCCTAGCTCCTTCACACAGAAATAGATTGAATTTGTTGGGATAAAAGGTTAGGAGTGAAAGTCACTTTTATTTCCCTAAATGCTATTTGAATGGAAAGATTGCACATGGTCTGAGACGAGGGGTGGGTAATTGCAGTGATCTCATATAATCCATATAGATCCAAACAGATTAACACTGTGGACAGTTTGTCTATGCCTTATTATGCTATACTGTGAATGATAATACGAGGCCTGTGAACACAAGAAGAACTGTGCTAGACTGATGCTTCTGTTTCTCCTGTCTAGCATCCTGTTTCTCAATTGGTTTGAGCTGAAGCCTGCAGGAAAACACACACACAAGCAAGACAGATAGCCCTCTCATGTTGTTGCTCTGCAGAATTGATATTCAGTGGCAATTAGGAATGAAATTCTTCACTAATTTTCTTCTCAAAGGAGGCAAGTAATGGGGCAAATCTTCGAAACTTTTGAATCCATTGAAGGCTGTTCGTAGCTTAGGACTTCTCCTGCATAACATTTGTATGCTATATTAAAGCCATCACGAGTATTAGCTGTTTATAGACTTTTCTTGAATAATTTGTCTCAATTCATTGAACCTATGCTTCTCTGAACACTGAGCCATTTGGAAAGGTCCAGGCATGGAGATGATTTTGCTAACTGCATAGTCCAACAATAATAAATTAGATTAGTAATGGCAAGGAGAAGACTGGGGATTTGTACACATTTTGCGTCTTTCCTTACATTTGTCTCAGTAAATTTTGAATTATTACATTTGAACAGAGGAAATGTACTATGCATTTAAAACAAAGGAACTGGAATAAATTAGGGTATGATCCAAATTAATAAGCAAAGATTTAAAGGCAAGGACACTGAACCTTTGGACTGTATTCACATGCTTCTTCTTCTTCTTTTTTGTATTATATACCAGAAATGCAGACATTACCTCCAGATTATCCCTTACTGTGAATGTGTGATGTGCACTTAACAGCAAAAATAGCTTATTTGACATTCTTCCCCCAACTTTTTTTATTCTCAAATATTATAAAGAGGTTAAGATTCTTAATGCACCTATATAATTATCACTATTAGGTAACCTTTGTTGCAAGCCAGAGGCATTCATCATTCATGTGTGAATTGAATCAATATTCTACTTGCATGCGTTTGCAAGGTCATTGCAGGATAGCAAAAGGAAATTCTGCTTACTAGGCGCATTGTGGAATTGCTATTTTTAAAACCACGTGTAACAAATGGAATCTTGTATATAACAGGTGTGCTTGAAGAAAGAACACAAAATAAAAGACAAGAATGATGTTTATAACCTGATCTGCTCCCTTTTGAAAGAGATCCTTCAGGCAGATAAAAGGTTGTCTCCTCACATTTGATAATTTTTTGTCAAGGACTATTTCTGTGCTCTCAGGTATGAATGAAGACAAAAATAACTTCTTAATCTAGTGGCATCATACCGGAATCCATTTAAAGCTGACATTGAATGTTCCAGGATGTACATATTAAGGGCAAAAGCACCCCCCCAAAAAAAACCCAAAAAGCTCCTTTTTCCTTTTGCCTCTCATCCAGAATTGTTTCACTAAGAAACATCACAGCTATCTTGAACATTAGAGAGGAGGATGATAAGGAAAATGAGGGTGATGGAAAAAGGAATCTTTCAGAATAAGGTGTTTTTCGCACTAACTTTTCTGGCCGCTCCAGGCATGGGACAGAACTGGACCGGAACTGGGGGAATTGATTTTATCACACAAGAAAAGGCTGCCTATGCCACTGGCCAACTACCACCTGTCCCTGAGCCGTGCTCAGCCAGCTGATTTTGGTCATATGGAAGCTTTCCTTACTTCAAAATTGGCTGACTGAGTGCAGCTTGGGGATGGGTGGTGGTTGGCCAGCAACATTGGTGACCTTTTCCTGTGTGATAAATCTGTTTTCCCCTGCCCCATGCCTGGATCAGCCAGAAAAGTAAATGCAATAAACTCCTAACTGGTTTACTTCATCATGAGCTTTCCTTGATACTGAACTACTTCTTCACTTCTTCAGGTGCACTGATGGAGTACAATGTTACAGCCTAGGTAGTTCAGGACAATTACATTGCTGTGGATACCCTAAAGGCACCAGATACCATCTGATCTTGGAAGCTTAATAGGCTGAGGTCTGGTTAGTACTTGGATGGGCAATCACCAATTAATATCAGGTGCTTTCGGCTGTATTTCAGAGGAAAGAACTAGCAAAAACACCTCTAAGTATTCCTTGCCTAAGAAAACCCTATGAAATTCATGGAGTCTTCATAAATTGACAGGTGACTTGAAGGCATATGCGTGTGTGGGCACACACACACACACCGTTCACCAAACAGTGATATGTTTATTAGCCAACTGAAATGCACAGTATACTTGTTGCAAGCTTTCGAAGCTCCACTGACTTGTTCATCAGGCAAGATGTTACTTACCAAACAACAGAAAAAATAGAGATGTTAGTATGATGCTTTCATTTTTCTGTTTCTGTCCTTAGTAAAGATGGTATGGGGAGGGTATCTTTAGCAGGCTGGCCACTCCTCCTCTGGCCATGCGACAATTGGGCAAAGTCCAGGAAATTTAAAGTCCACTTGTATATCAACAAGGACTCCTCTTTTGCAATTCAATATGTCTCCATTTCTGTGAGGCCATTCCTCCATTCCTGTGAGTTGTGGGAGTGGGGTCAGAATGTAATAAAACAGCAGAAAGATGCAAATTGTGGCCCTGGCTTGAAAGAGTAGTGCAGCACAATACCAGCTTTCAAGTTGCTGGTCTGTGGTATGTACGTGTGGAAAGCAATAAATCTGCATACCAAAAGATGATTTCCTTGGAGTCAGAGAGTATCTGAGGACTACAAATTGCAGTCATGAGTACATTAATATATGGAGTGTTGCAAGAACCCATTATCTCTGTTCATACCTCTGTTAATATATTGGCTATCCCAATTCAATGGTTTTGTTTTCCAATCTTTGAGTTTCTTTTTGTTTGATAAATAAATCAAAGATTGGCTGGCATCCTGCTAGCCAGTTATAATGTCATTAGATAGATTTATGAACTTGTGTAGTGGTTTGAGCATTGGACTAGGACTCTTGAGATCACGGTCTGAATCCCTGCTCATCCCTGGACAACCATTGGGTGACCTTGGGCAAGTTACACTCTCTCAACCTTAGAGAAAGACAAAGGCAAACCTTCTCTGACCAAATCTTGCAAAGAAAATCCTGTGACAGGTTTGCATTCAGGTTGCCATAAGTCAAAACTGACTTGAAGGCACACAACAACAACAGCAACACTGTTTCCTATTCACTTTTAAAATCATGGCATCCTTGCTACAATTGTGAATACACTTGAAAACCACGTTGAAATCCAGCCAGCTGTAATGGGGAAGCCAGTTGCAATGGGTTCTGTGGTGCTGGTGAGTACGACACTGAAGGATTCTGCCTAAGCACCTTTTACATTTGTGTGAAAGTGTAGATGATCACTTAAGGTGTCCAGCATGGACAGAATATTTGATAACATGCATACACTCTCAGTAATGAGATAGAACCTGCAATAGTGTAAAGTGTCAGTTGGGTAACACATATTATTTATTTTATATGCCCCCTTTCTCCTAAATTGGACCCAAGGTGGCTCACAAAAGATGCTTTAAAACAGTATAGTGGCTTGTCACTTCTCTGTTTGACAACGATGCATGAATTCCCTTAAGAGAATTCATTTGGGCAGAAGAGATATGCTACACATTTGTAAAAAGAAAAATATATAAATTAGGACATGATCCTAGTGGAAGTTAAGCAGGGACTTGCAGACTAGCATGTTGTGGTGTCTCTTTGGGCTTGCACTGATATTCATTGTACATTTTTGCACTATATACCAGACAAGCAGCCACTACGTCCAGGTCATGCCTTACTGTGAATGTGTGCACTATGGCAGTGCATACATGTGCACTATCAGTAAAAATGAATCTGTTGTCATTCCTTCCCCCAGTTTTCAAACTGGTGGTCAAAGTGTAGGCTACATACAGCCCTGAGGCTAGTTTTGCACCCCATTCTCCCTTTATAAAAAGGTTTATTTTGTTGCAAGACACTTAGGAGTTTATCAGACAAGGGAAATTGGAAGTATAATCCAATGGCAATCCGAACGCAATCATGGGGTTTAATGTTATTGCGTGATAGACTACCACACGCAATTTCAGGCAGTGGCAAGCTATTTTCAGGCAATAGGAAGTCAGTTAGAATGCAATTCGAATTCATGTAAATTCGCTGAACTAGCTAATTCATGTGAATGCGTTCTGCCCCACTTTCTTTTCATTTGAAATTAAGAGAAATTCCTCCCGTGTGATAAACTCCTTAGAAGATGGATGGGCAATAATGACACATTTTGCACTGACTTGGTCTGTTTGAGGCTCAGCAGAGATCTTTATTTAATCAGGAAGTAATTTAGAATTGAGTTCCTGTTCACTCCCTTTTTAAACAGAGGCCTCTCTTTGGTTTAAAACAACTCAGAGATGTCCAAAATGCAATTAAATTGATCCCCCACATAGGGTGATTTCAATTTATTTATTTTTAAAATCTGGTTATAGTGGGGAAGGGAGATCCTCCATGCTACTGTAGGAGACAATGTGCCCCCTCATCCCTGACAGTTGCCCACCTTTGTGCTAAGGCATATAATTTACAAGCACCAAGAGGCATATTTGTGGTTTCCAAGTCTTGAAGCTAAAGGCTCCAGGATCTGTGTGCCCCTTTGGAACCCACATTACTCATCTGCTTGAAACTGTAGGTCCTTGTAGGTGTATAATCCACTATTAGCAAGAACTGTGTTTTCTGAGAGAACAATGATCAACAGCCATCACTTAACAGTGCCAGTGAGTCTTTGCCTGAAGGTTTCACCAGTGCTTCTGGCCTGGTTTAAATGGAGTTTACTTATGTTCATGTTAAAGAAATGTGGCCCTCCCTAGTTGACTTATTTTGCTTTGGTACATAAACAATGATTTTGACATAAAAAGTACCCAAACTGTACAAAATACTCACGTTTCTTTCTGGTAACAGCCCCCCCCCCCCCCCCAAAAAAAATGTTTTTCACACTAAAAGTATGATTTTCAAGCAAAATGTAGCTACATGTACTTCTGTGGAGAATCATTTGCCAAAACAGTTTTGGATTTCTGACTACTCAATGAAAACAGCACATTTTCTCCTCCCCTGGGGAGCAAACTGTGGAAATTATTCTTCCTCATATGTAAGCAGGAAACCATCAAAGTTTACAAACGTACATAGGCATTTCTATGATCTGATAAAAATTCTTTAAATAGAACAGAAGCTCTTTAGGAATGCATGTTAAGCAAAGTGATGTTGCGCTTGCTACATACACTAACTAGCTAGCAACACTTATCTGCCACTTTTGGGATTCATTTCTCCATTCTACATGAGTAGAGTGGGTGGAATATTTTAGCCAGATTTTTACAAGATTGAACCTTTCTACAGCCCCCTTCCCATTAAATTTTCTACCAGTGGTTTGCTTAGTTCTGAAACACTGCTAAGTGTCTATTGTCAAATAATATCAGCTGTCAGGTACAGAATTCAAATACTGAATTCCAGTGTAAGACATTGCCATCAAATAGCATCTGATGTCAAAGCGACAATTTTGTGTGTGGTTAGGAGCTGTATTTTTCTTTCCAGTGAATGTTATACCTAATTTGCTGTAAACAAAAACCCACTATTTAGGCTTACGATTGCAGGCTTCCTCCCTCCCCCTGCCAATAAAATGTGGGTTGAAAACTAGTTGGGAAAACTGTTTCCATTAATATCAAACATTAGGTATGAGGTTTGCTAATGTAGTTGGAAAAATAATATTCCTTGCAATACATCCAGTTAGGCTCATACACATGTGTAAGTTACCCTCAGGTGTGTGTATATCATTTCTTGGGCACTCTGGCAGTTAGTATTTTCTTCCTCCCTCTGCAGAGCTCACCTCAAACCTAACAGCCTCTGAACATGGTAATTAAGGTGGAATCATAGCACTATAAGCAGTGTGAAAGTCCCCAGAATGTGAACTGCCACTAAAGAAAATCTTTGCTCTTAAGGTAAATGCAGTATCTAGAAAAGCTCTCTGGTAGTGGTGGGTTGTCAGTGGCTGTTGCAAACACATTCATTATTTAAACTTTACTTCTGACCAGTAGCTGTTGCCCATCTTTTGTGCTTCCTGCAGAACACACTGCAGAGAAGGGTTCAATTTGATGGCCTCCAGGAAAGAAGGCCAGAATACATTGAGCTTGGCATTTGGCACAATGTTGGTGGCATGAGACGGGGTGAAGGCAGAGGGTTTATAAGTCCTGGCTGCCCCATCACAAGTCTTCTTTGGATTTTGCTCATCACAGCCCAGCTACCTGCCCTCAGTGCAGTGTGAGCATTGCTGGTTGCTTCAGGGCCAGGTAGGAATTCCCTCCTTTACCTGTTTATGTTGCTGTTGTTGTCGTTTACCCTATACTGTATCTGATGGATAGTTGGTTGTGGGTGGTGTGACTGAATACACTCTCACCTGCAGGTAGTGGAGGAGAATGTGTACACCTTGGAAACCTTTAGATGATGGGTTGGGCCCTGGGGCTGCCTCCACAGCGAATGGACCTGGGGTGGTGGTGGCGGAGAAGAAATCTGCCCTTGGAGCTGAGCTGGGAGTTTACTCTCTCTTATAAAGTCATAGGGCTTGGGAGGGAGCCCTCTGGGTTTGCCTACCAGTAAATGACTGTCTGAGTAGCAACCAGATTGCCCTTGGGTGTCTGGTATTTTGCCCAAGGGAAGGCTGGAGGTGGTCACAGGTTGACAACTGGACCTCAGCTAGATCCACAGCAGGTTGTTACCCCCTTGTTATTGCCATCCATAGGATGTTTCCATGGCTGTTAAAGTGGAATTATAGTGTAGTGTGAAAGGGCCCCAGGGCTGAAGAACCTTTGGCCCTCCAGATATTTTGGGCTACACTTTACACCATCCCCACCCAACATGGGCAATGGCAAGGGACTGGAGATGTTGTTGTCCAGAGCATCTGGATAGCTATAGGTTCCCCATCCCATTTACAAATTTTGAAGGCAGGACAATGTTGTGGTCTGTCTCACACACCCTTTTCTGTAAGTCTACTGTACCAGTGAAAAGAGTTTAGCTGTTGCAGCCAATCCATGAAGAACATGCACACATAGACACACCTTCAGGCTGCTCTCACACACGAGAATTAAAGTAGAGAGAAACCTGTTTCAAACATGGTGTCTGAGAGATGCCAGGTCTGAATTAAGCATGATCATTCTTCCATAGTCAGGATAGGACTGTTTGATGGTGTCTTGCTGCTGAATTCCCAGCTGCTTATTGCAGTCATAGTCCCTGCTGCATTAATGGTGGGAACTGTTTATTACATCACATTGTACCTTTTCCTGACAGCATAATGATTGTTTCCCCAAAGCATTTTTTTTCAAGTTACCTTCTCAAATTCCCACAATTTTCCTTCCCAGCTCTTTCTCACTGCCAGGGCAAGATTCTTTCCCTCCCGCCTTTCCCCAGCTGAAAATTCAGCCGAAACTTTCCCACTTTCTTTTAAATTTTGCAATGCTAATGCCCTCCTTGGTGGAGACACCCTGTAATTGTATGTAGTAGACATGCCTCTACACACCTTCTTTAATTATCAGTTAAGCAAACCACGTGAAGGGTTGATCATTAGCCAACTTCTCTGATAGTTTTTGTGGCTCTTCTTTGGCATTCCTCACTTTGGCAGTGTATTATCTAGACAGAAAAGAAAACTAGATTGTAGAAGCAGCCTTTATTTTTAGAGGCTAGAAACTTTAGAGATCTCTGGCTCAGATACTATCACAAATATTAACGGAGACATACTGGCATTTCTTCAGCCTCACTTTTCCATTTGCAACATTAATTTGATCATTCTATCTAGGATTCTGAATTAGTAATGCTTAGGTTAGGGAACCAGTGTGATAAGTGCTGGATTAGGGTTCTGGGAGATCAGGGTTCAAATCCCCACTCAGTCATAGAAACTCACTGGGTGACCTTGGACTCAAGCTACATTCTCTCAGCCTCAGAGGAGAGCAATGCCACGCTCTCCCAAACAAATCTGGTCAAGACAACTCCATGAAAGGTTCACTTTAGGGTTGCTGTAAGTCAGAAAGGACTTCATCTAACAGCAACCTTGATTTAGTACCACAGACATGGCTGAATGCCAGGTCAGCAGAACAAAAGCTGAATATTCTGGCTGCCTCAGTAAATCTGACTCTTTCATACAGTATTTGATTCTTTTAAAAATATATGCAGAAATCTGCAAACTAGGAAAGCTGTTATAAAACAAAAACAGGTCAACACAAAATACCAACCTTTCCCTCACCACTACCACCATTTTCTCAGATTTATTTCTGAAAGCCTCATTTTTATTTCCTCCCCCCCCCGCCCCATATTCAATCCACAAATGCTGCCATTCACCAGTCACTCCTCGCTTTGAAGGATGGCATTCTCAAAAGACGACAGCACGTTCTTGTGTTCTCCGATTACGCCTTGTGTCAGGCCGTGGGATGTGAGCAGATACTGAATAATGCCTGTATTGTCCAGCAAGACAAATGCTATTGCTTGGATGTTATTACTTCCAAATTAATGATGAATATTGATTTTGCTCCATTGGTACTTTTTGCAACAGTTAGAAAAGGATGAAAAAATGTCATTCAAAAGGGGTTTGCCGAGGAAAGTTAGACCAGCCCCCCACCCCTCATGCAAAAAGTAAATGCACAATCTAAACTCTCACCTGTCTCTGTTATCTAAACAGGAAGGAACAAGGGAAGCAATCTGTCAGAATTTGTTCTCTCCTCCCCTACTCTGGACATAATCTGACAGCTGAAAAGGAGGCTTTTATTTATTCACAGGCACAAATCTGTGCATTCGTGTGTGTGCCCACATGGGTAAGAGAAAGAATGAACATTTAAAGAATCTGTACCTAGTTTTCACAAGCAATAATGAATTAGACAGGTCCAAGATAATTGCATTACTGAAAGAGGCTGTTGGCATGTTGCAAAAACCAGCTTTAGAGGGATAATCACAAAGGGAGGCAACCATTTTTCTGTTAACACCCATTTCCTCAAATGAGCACCAGACTGGGCCTTCCTTCTCCCCTACTTTATCTACTCTGTGAGAGAAGTCAAGCTGAGAGCAAGAGAGAGGTTGACCTAAGAGTGACTGACATTCATGGTTCACTGGGGGCTAGAACCAGTATCAGTCCCAGTTCAGTACTGACCACTAGATTATGTCATCCCAGTTCACCTAACCGTTGACAGCATTGTGTCTATGGTTGTACAGATGAATTGCTTTAGCTCAGGGGCTTATATGTCCCATTTATGGATGGGTTCAGAGGGGATGCTACAAAGTATTGAGAAATCCCTTAAGAGAAATCGTTCAAGCCTGCACTAAAGTTCTTTCAAACACCTTGTTCCAGATTATAGTGCAAAAGTATAATTTTACCAATCCACAGTAACATAACTCAAAGAGAGACAAAGAGATTGAGGGAGGAAGGAGGAAGAGGATAGAACATTTTGTTCTGATATTCTTTGAATTTAAAAACAAACTCACTCAAGGGTGGAATAAAGTATTGCTGCTGGTGCCAGGAATTGCCAGAAAATAGTATGGCACACTACAGCAACAAATGCCTCAGCCTCCTGACACATTTGTCCCAACTAGAGGAGCCCTCTTTTCAATAACTTTTATGGTATTTGGCTTCTATATTTTGACTTTGTCAATAATTATTCTGATGTTGTTCATTATCTGCAAATCTGTGGAATCTATTTATGACTGAAAAAAATGTGGGCTATATTTTGGTTTATACCTTTGTTATGACTCTTTCTTAGAAAATTACCACCCTTATGATTATATATCATATTTTTTATTCAAGGATTAATTGATTGTTTTAATAAAATTATTTTTTAGAAGAGGATGACACAAAAACCTTGTTATCTGCCCCCATAGATAATATACCACATAGTTTGGTAAGTGCTGCACAGGAGCAACATGGATTAGAAAGTACCTGATTTTTTAAATGATGATCATGATCATGATGACAACGACGACAATGATGATGATGACGACAATGGGAAATGGTAACTGTCTAGAGTTGCCAGAATGAAAATCTGGGGAGAAATGGTTCCTATACTTTTCTTGGTTGTGTAGAAGAAAAGTTCAACAGGTATGATGGTCAGAAAACAAGCAACACTTGATGAAATTCCTTGTTCTACACAACCATTAAGGTTATAGAAGCCAGCTCCAGTTTTCACTATGGCTAGAGAGTGCTGGGAATTGTAGTTTATCATGGCATTAGAGCTCTCTGACAGAAAGACTGAATGTTGCACAAAAGTACAGTTCCCAGAATTCTCCAGCACTTGAGCAGTTAAAGTGGCCTCAAACTAGATTATTTATTTGGCCCCAAGTCTGCAAAACTTTATGCTACAACTTCTTTTGCACAGTTGCTGTTTTGGGTGTTTAAAAAGCTGCAACTATATTGGGAGAGAAGTTTAGGGATATAATCTCCTTAGTCTCAAATGTGTCACAAGATCCCTTTGCACACTGATATTCCAGATTAACACAGCTAAACATCTGAATCTTTCTTCAAATAATTTTTAGGACAAAAGCTTTTCATGGCAACAGGCACATTTCCATTTTGACTGACATCTCAAGCATCTTCGATAGACAAATAATAAACAGGGATGGGAGCAAAAGGTGAGCGAGAAAAGAACACCAAAATAAAGCAATTATTCCTGTCAAAACAAGCAGGATCATTTCCAGTCACTCTAGTCATGCAGTCATTGTCCATCCAGTTTACTGTAATTCTGTTAGTCGAGGAGTAGTCATGACAGCACAAGAAACAGACAAGTAACCAAGTCTTAGTTGAAGCAGAGTCTGTTGGCCTTATATCAACAGTGATCAACTATTCTGTAGAACAGGAATGTGGATTGAGAATGTGTCAAAATGCAAATTGTATCACCCCTCACCTCTAGTGATTAGGGTTGGGTTGAGGGGGTTCAGCCCAACCATATCTGGACAGCCAAACATCAAAACCCTTGCTACAGAAGAAATAGTCACAAATAGGGTGGGTTATTAGACAGAGTGACGAAAGCAGCTCTGGGACAGTCCCAAAGCTGTTCCCCCTGAGCCACATGGATTTTTCTTTTTGACATGAGGCTGTCCTCAAGTGTGGTAAGTTTCCAAGAAGCTTCCATGAAAGGAAAAGAGGCTCCATCTTGTCCTTTTTCTCAGGGAGTGAAACATCTTGGGCCTGCTCTGATCACAGCAGACTTTTTGTCGTCGTCGTCGTCGTCATCATCATCATCATCATCATCATCATCATCATCATCATCATCATCATC